>NW_026624561.1:44719-45792 GCF_030028575.1 Malurus melanocephalus
GGGTCCCGCATCCCCCGAATCCCCCAAAATCCTCGGGATGCTCCGGGTACCAGCAGGGCGGGGCAAAGACGCGGTGTCGAGCGCCGATTGGTCAGAAATGACATAATCGATGAGCGGCAGCCAATGGGGAGCAGCCGGCAAAGGGAGGCCCAAAAATCCTGGAATGCGGAATCACGGAATGGAATCCAGGGGGGGTCCCCGGGGGTCCCCGGGATCGGGAATGGGGCGGGAATTGTGGGGGGAAATGGGAAATAAATTATGGGATTTGTTTTGGGGAAATTGGGATAAGGATGGGGAAATGGGATGGGGGAAATGCGGGAAAAATATGGGGAAATTAATAAAAGTAAATATCAAATTAACATGAAATGAATGTTAAAATAAATGCCAAATATAAAAAAAAATCTAAAATCCAGAAAAAGAACGCAAAAAGAAATAAATATCTAGATCTATATTTTATAAAGATATAAAATAAATGTTAAAATATAGAAAGAATATAAATAAATTGCAATGTGAAAACACAAAATATTCATAAAAAAAATACAAAAATAAATACAGCCCCCCAGAATACAAAATAAATTTTAAATAAATTTAAAATACAAAGAAAAATTAAAAAAAAACTATTTATGATTAAATGGATATAAAACATTTATATAAAATGTAGAATACAGAATGATAAAAGAATAATATAAAAAAATAAAAAGAGGAGTAAATAATTTAATAAAATGTAGTAAGAAATTATGTAAAATGATAAATGACAAAATGGAAATATACAAAAGGAAATAAAAATTAAAGTAAAAAAGTATAAAAATAGAGATGAAAATAAAGATGAATAAAAATTGCAAAAATCAAGATGAATATAAAGAAATACAATAATTAAAATAAGTGTAAAAATAGGAACAAACAAAAATTAAAAATAAAAGCTAAAATGAAAGCCTAAAATACAAAAATAAGAACTAATTACAAAAATAGTGAAGTATGGCAATAATTTTAAAATAAAAGCGAAAACAAAAGTAAGGAAAAATTGAAATTAATTATAAAAATACAGCGATTTAAAAATTAAATTTGAATTAAAA
>NW_026624562.1:0-2175 GCF_030028575.1 Malurus melanocephalus
TAGACAGAGATTTCTCATGTGCTGAACATCAGCACCCAGGTAAGTTGCCAGGCATCCCAGGAGACCCACGTCAAGTACAGGAGCTGTATGCCTGCAAGAGTCTCCTGCCTGGTCTCCACTGGGATCCAGCAGCCCATCCAGAGAACAACAGCCCAGCAGGACCGGGCACACAGCCTCTATGGCAGCTGCCATGGTCAACCAGGACCCAGAACTGCCATGGTCCCATGGAAGAGAACCTCAGCAGCACACCTCTGCCTGGCCCTAATAGAAATGAGAATGATCTGAGAGATCTCCCAGACAGAGCCTTCTCAGGTGCTGAAAACCAGCACCCAAGAAACTTGCTGTGCACTCCGAGGTACTCACAGGTACAGGAGCTGTATCCCTGTACGAGTCCATGGCGGGGTCTCAACTGGAATCCAGCAGCCCAGCCAGAGTCCAGCATTCCAGCAAGGCCGGGCACACAGCCTATCTATGGCAGCTCCCATGGACAACCAGGACCCAGCACGGACATTGTCCCACATGGAAAAAAAACCTCAGCAGCACACCTCTGCCTGGCCATGACAAGAATAAGCAGGATCTGAGTGTCATCTCCCAGACATAGACTTCTCATGTGCTGAACACCAGCAGCCAGGTAGTTTGCTGCATGTCCCAGGAGACCCACATCAAGCATAGCAGTCATATCCCTGTATGAGTCCATGGTAGGGTCTCCACTGGGATCCAGCAGCCCAGCCAGAGTCCAGCAGTCCATCAGGACCGGGCACACAGCCTGCCTGTGGCAGTCCCATGGACAACCAGGACCCAGCACTGCCATGGTCCCACATGGAAGAAAACCTCAGCAGCACACATGTGCCTGGCCCTGACAAAAATGAGAAGGAGCTGAGTGATCTCCGCAACAGAGGTTTCCCGTGTGCTGAACATCAGCACCCAGGAAAGTTGCCAGGCATCCCAGGAGACCCACATCAAGTACAGGAGCTGTATTCATGCAAGAGTCTCCTTCCTGGTTTCCACTGGGATCCAGCAGCCCGTCCAGAGACCAACAGTGCAGCAGGGCCGGGCATACAGCATCTATGGCAGCCCCCATGGGCAACCAGGACGCTGCGCTGCCATGGTCCCATGGAAGAGAGCCTCCGCAGGACACCTCTGCCTGGCCCTGACAGAAATGAGAATGATCTGAGTGATCTCCCAGACAGAGCSTTCTCATGTGCTGGACACCAGCACCCAGGTAAGTTGATGTGCACCCGGGAGRCTCACAGGTACAGGAGTTGTATCCCTGTACGAGTCCATGGCAGGGTCTCCACTGGGATCCAGAGGCCCATCCAGAGTCCAGCAGTCCAGCAGGACNCAGACGTCCAGCAGGGCCGGGCACACAGCGTATCTATGGCAGCTGCCATGGGCAACCAGGACCCAGAACTGCCATGGTCCCACGGAAGAGATTCCAAGCAGCACACCTCTGCCTGGCCCTGACAGAAATGAGAAGGATCTGAGTGATCTCCCCAACTCCAGGGATTTCTCRTGTGCTGAACACCAGCACCAAGGTAATTTGCCAGGCATCCCAGGAGACCCACGTCAAGTACAGGAGCTGTATGCCTGCAAGAGTCTCTTGCCTGGTCTCCACTGGGATCCAGCAGCCCATCCAGAGACCAACAGCCCAGCATGGCCGGGCACACAGCCTCTATGGTAGCTCCCATGGGCAACCAGGASCCAGAACTGCCATGGTCCCACGGAAGAGAACCTCAGCAGCACAACTTTGCCTGGCCCTGACAGAAATGAGAATGATCTGAGTGATCTCCCAGACAGAGCCTTCTCAGGTGCTGAACACCAGCACCCAAGTAACTTGCTGTGCACTCCGGGGGACTCACAGGTACAGGAGATGTATCCCTGTATGAGTCCATGGCAGGGTCTCCACTGGGATCCAGCAGCCCATCCAGAGGCCAGCAGTCCATCAGGACCGTGCACACAGCCTGCCTCTGGCAGTCCCATGGACAACCAGGACCCAGCACTGCCATGGTCCCACATGGAAGAAAACCTCAGCAGGACACCTCTGCCTGGCCATGACAAAATTGAGAAGGATCTGAATGTCATCTCRTAGACAGAGATTTCTCATGTGCTGAACATCAGCACCCAGGTAAGTTGCCAGGCATCCCAGGAGACCCACGTCAAGTACAGGAGCTGTAT
>NW_026624562.1:4150-5168 GCF_030028575.1 Malurus melanocephalus
CATCAAGTACAGGAGTTGTATCGCTTTTTGAGTCCACGGAGGCGTCTCCACTGGGATCCAGAGGACCAGCCAGAGGCCAGACGTCCAGCAGGGCCTGGCACACAGCCTATCTATGGCAGCTCCCATGGGCAAGCAGGACCCAGCACTGCCATTGCCCCACATCGAAGAAAACCTCAGCAGCACACCTCTGCTTGGCCCTGACAAGAATAAGCAGGATTTGAGTGTCATCTCGTAGACAGAGACTTCTCATGTGCTGAACACCAGCACCAGGTAGTTTGCTGCATGTCCTGGGAGACCCACATCAAGTACAGGAATTGTATTTCTCTTCAAGTCCATGGCAGGGTCTCAACTGGGATCCAGAGGCCCATCCAGATGCCAGCAGCCCAGCAGGACCGGGCACACAGCCTGTCTGTGGCAGCCGCCAGGGACAACCAGAACCCAGCATTGCCATTGTCCCACATGGAAGAAAACCTCAGCAGCACACCTCTGCCTGGCCATGACAAAATTGAGAAGGATCTGAGTGTTGTCTCCCAGACAGAGATTTCTCATGTGCTGAACATCAGCACCCAGGAAAGTTGCCAGGCATCCCAGGAGACCCACATCAAGTACAGGAGCTGTATGCCTGCAAGAGTCTCCTGCCTGGTCTCCACTGGGATCCAGCAGCCCATCCAGAGACCAACAGCCCAGCAGGACCGGGCACACAGCCTCTTTGGCAGCCGCCATGGGCAACCAGGACCCAGAACTGCCATGGTCTCATGGAAGAGAGCCTCAGCAGCACACCTCTGCCTGGCCCTGACAGAAATGAGAATGATCTGAGTGATCTCCCAGACAGAGCCTTCTCATGTGCTGAACACCAGCACCCAGGTAACTTGATGTGCACCCGGGAGACTCACAGGTACAGGAGTTGTATCCCTGTACGAGTCCATGGCGGGGTCTCCACAGGAATCCAGCAGCACAGCCAGAAGCCAGCAGTGCAGCAGGACTGGGCACACAGCCTATCCATGGCAGCTGCCATAGG
>NW_026624562.1:6588-47311 GCF_030028575.1 Malurus melanocephalus
CTCTGCTTGGCCCTGACAAAAATAAGTAGGATCGAGTGATCTCCCAGACAGAGATTTCTCATGAGCTGAACACCAGCACCCAGGTAGTTTGCTGCATGTCCCAGGAGACCCACATGAAGTACAGGAGTTGTATTKCTCTACAAGGCCATGGCGGGTTCACCACGAGGATCCAGAGTCCAGCAGTCCAGCAGGACCGGGCACACARCCTGCCYGTGGCAGCTGCCACGGGCAACCAGGACCCATTACTGCCATTGCCGCATATGGAAGAAAACCTCAGCAGTACTCCTCTGCCAGGCCCCGACAAAAATGAGAATGACCTGAGTGATCTGATCTCCCAGACAGAGCCTGTCAGGTGCTGAACACCAGCACCCAGGTAACTTGATGTGCACCCGGGAGACTCACAGGTACAGGAGTTGTATCCCTGTACRAGTCCATGGCAGGGTCTCCACTGGGATYCARAGGCCCATCCAGAGGCCAGCAGCCCAGCAGGGCCGGTCACAGGGCCTGCCTGTGGCAGCTCCCATGGACAGGCTCTCAGGGACATGGTGCCAGGGGCAAGCAGCAGAGAAGGACTCAGCGATGTTCTGTGTCCAAATGAGGGCAAACCTCCCCAGCACATCTCTGCCCCTTCCTGCAAATCTTGGTGAGTATCTSAGCACCRTGTCCCAGAGGGAGCCTGYRCAGGAGCTTRACATGGGGYACCCGGCCAGTGCASAGCACAGAGGGGCCCTGCTCTGTGAAGCCAGCCCGGTTCTCCAGTAGCTGGGGAAAATACCCAGTCATCATGGGGTGCTAGACTGGCAGGAAGCGAATTTCCCAAACCAGTGCGGGGCCTTGGCTAAGGAGTTGAAATAGGGGGAAAACAACAAACCCCCAAGGGAATGAAATCGGAGACAACAGGATGTCTGAAGCGGAAGACAAGAGACCTCAAGAGCCATCACAAAGGGAATACTACAGATGAAGAGCTGTCCCAAGCAGAAAAGGCCAAGAGCCTTCGCAAGGAGAAGACAGCAGTGACACAGAGCTGTCCCAAGGGTTAAATTATGTCACCTGGGATATCTGGGATGAGTTCTTGGGCCCAGTGAATGAGTGGGACCCTCACTCTTCTCCTCTGGAGGTGCCCAACTCTCTCAGCAGTTTCGGCCCAGGGGCAGGAGCAGAGGCCAKCYCTGACCTGCACAGGGGTCTCCTGCCTTGGCTGGTCCCACAAGCTCGGAGCCTGCAGGGGCTGCCAGGGCCAGAGCTCCTGAGGAAGAGGAGCACTGTGCCCCTCTCATTCCCAAAGCACAAGAGGAGGCAAAGGCAGCTTCCTTCTCCTGCCTTTAGTGAGCAGGCGACAGACACACGGGTAGAGAGCCGGGCAGCTGCCCCGCACAGCCCTTCCGGCCCACTCTGCCCTTTGCCCAGCTGGCCAGAAGCCCGTGGCCTCAGTGGGACACAAGCTGCCTGCAGGCAGCAACCCTCGCGCTTCAGGCAGGCACTCTGGGCTCCAAGCAGGCTGTGCTTGCATGGGGGGACAGCCTGAGGATTAGGGCCCCACTGCCAGCACCAGGTCAGGCGCCAGAGACACTGCCTGGCCCCGAGCCTGCTCAGCATCCCACAGGAGCAATACAAGTGGAGAATCCCTGGAGGCARRAGGCCAGTGGATGTGTCTCAAACACCGACAGCAGCACAGCTGTGGAGTCAGCCAAGGCGTCTTGATAAAAACACACAAGGGCTACTAGGAGGAACCAAGCATTGCTGGTGGTAATAGGACATGAGAAAGAAGGAGCTGTGACCGGACAAGGGGGCCATGCGCAGGTAGGACATCACTTCTGGGGGGCAAACATGCCTGATCTAGTCCCATCATCTGCATCAATGATGGAACAAGGAAAGGCATCCCATCAGCTGGATGGATTGTGGAACAAGGACTGACATCCCATCATCTGGATGGATGGTGGAACAAGGAATGACATCCCATCCATGATCTGGATGGATGGTGGAACAAGAACTGGCATCCCATCATCTGGATGGATGGCGGAACAAGAACTGACATCCCATCATGTGGATGGATGGTGGAACAAGGAATGACATCCCATCCATGATCTGGATGGAGGGTGGAACAAGGAATGACATCCCATCATGTGGATGGATGGTGGAACAAGGAATGACATCCCATCGATGATCTGGATGGAGGGTGGAACAAGGAATGACATCCCATCATGTGGATGGATGGTGGAACAAGGAATGACATCCCATCGATGATCTGGATGGAGGGTGGAACAAGGAATGACATCCCATCATGTGGATGGATGGTGGAACAAGGAATGACATCCCATCATCTGGATGAGTGCTGGAACCACGAATGAGACCCCATCAGCTGGATCAACGCTGGAACCAGGACTGCTGATTTCTTTTCTCTCTCCATTTTTTCTTTTTCTTTCTCTGTCCCTCCCTTTCTCTAATTCATCTTTTCTCCCTTCCCTTTCACCACAGCCCTTTCTCCCAAACCTTCTCCCATGTGTGTATAGGCAGGCTAGGAACTAACATAGCAAATTCCACACCAAGTGTGTAAGTTGCTAATAAAACTTGGTGTGTTTCATGCAGACTCTGTGACCTTTGTCGTTCCTTTTCATCATGAGCATTTATGACTCTTGGGTGGTTCCTTCCCCTTAAGAAGGGATTCACAAGGGGGGTGGCTTCACTGCAGAYGCCCAGATAAAAGTTGTTTCAAGTTTTCCTCCTGTCATTATCGGAAATCTCCTGAACCAGTCCTGCAGCCGAGGACCACAGAGATGCCAAAGGACAAGGTGARCCCCAACTCTCTGGGTGACTGTGGTGAGCAGGGCACAGCCACATGCTCTCAGAGCTTGGTGCGGGCTGCACTGTGTCATACTACACCATATGACACACACACAGTGTACAGGAGCCCTATTTCTGTACCAGTGTCCCACATGAACTATGCTGGCACCCAGAGGCCCAGTCAGCAGCCAGCCGCCCAGCAGGACCAGGCACACAGCCTGCCTATGGCAGCTCCCCTGGAAGAGCAGGATCCAGAACTGTCATTGCTGCATATGACTAAGAAYATCGGCACTAGACATGTGCCAGGCCCTGAGAACAAGGATCTGAGCGTCATCTCCCAGACAGAGCCTTCTCACGTGCTGAGCACGCATCCAGGTAGCCTGCTGCACATCCCAGGAAACCTACATCAAGTACAGGAGCTGTATCACACAAAACAATGCTCACAAGAAACAATCAGAACCTGATTATCTGGACTAGCTCCCCGACATTACTCCCCAATTGCATCTGGCATACGCACCCTTTTCTAGACTGATAAAAACCGGATGAACTTTTAGCAGATATTCTCTAAGCTTTCACCACACTTCTCTAAGAAGGTCTACTTGTTTTTCCTGCCACAATAGGCCACTTCTCACATTACATTCCATTTAGGCCTGGGATCACCACCAAAGTTTAGACAGCTGATTTTTAACTCTAGTTTTAGCACCTCCAGAAGCAGTGCATGAGCCACATTCACCCTTTCTGGACACTAATTATCTTGTCAATATTTGGCAATCCAGCCAAACAAGATTCCCCTGCAGAGTACAAAAGCCCAGCTGCAGCAGGATTCCCAAATTACAGGTAAATTAAGGAAAGACAGAGATATCTATTTTAATGAAGACACCAAGCATGAACCACTGTGAAACTCAGCATTTCTCCAGTCTGGATTTGGATCTTCACTCCATGCTGTACTTACCCTCATCTGAAACAAAAGCAAGGGGATCCTTATGATCTTCCRAATTCAGAGATACCATTTTGTTCCACTTCTGTCACTCAGACCTTCTCTCCACCAGTAGATGTGAACCAAACCCAAACTTTTATGGTTCCCTTAAACAGTACATAGATACATCCCAGTTGCCCCAAAGGCCACTGGGAATACTCCAGGAGACTGCAGAACCATTTGCTGCAGAGCCACTTCAGGCAAGATCAATACAAAAGCTTTCATCTATTGTTTCATTACACAATGCTTTATACAGGTTATTTAACAGCACAAAGACTATTGAAAAAAAAAAAAAAAAAAAAAAAAAAAAAAAAAAAAAAAAAAAAAAAAAAAAAAAAAAAAAAAAAAAAGCTAAAGGATAGAGAAAGGCACTAAATCCACAAAATCCAGTTAATGTCAAGAGCACCTTGTGCCATGGGAACACTCAGAAGCTAAACACTTAAACACACAAAACTTCTCCTTCCCTTCAGCTTCAGATCTAGGGAGAAAAATATGCATTCCAGCTTCTACTCTTACAAAGAAATAAGTTTACTTCCTAGGGTCCTTGTAATCAGGATTCTTCCAAATGACATATTAACAGCAATGACCACCTCGACCTTGTGGAGAGAAAGAGTTGCAGTCATGGGAGGATGTGACTACAACCAAACTACATGCTCAATTCAAGCTCAGTCTCCTGGTTTAAAGTGTACAAAGCTCATGTTTGTAAAAAGCATACCAATTTTTTCCTTCCGTTTCAATAGTACAGCTGATGCAGCGAATTCATAASGGAAAAGAGTTACCATACTCTGTCACCATTTCAGGGGCATATTCCTGTTGTCAGATCCAGATAAAAATCACAAGTTATTCAAAAAGAGATGAAGACAAATCATAGTAATCTTCACACAATGACTGTAACAGCACAGCCATTTTCAAAATAAATGCCAAGAAATTTTCTCCATATGATAAGCCGCTATTTCTCTCCCACCCCTATTCAGTGAATGAGAAGGCTTCTGACATGCTAGTCAGAAACAGCTCCCTTTTATCCAACACCTAACATGGCTTTTCTTAATTACTGTTCTGCACATGTCACTTTCTGGTTTTCCCTAACGGTAAGGCTCATTATTCAACTTCCCTTTTAAAAACAGGAAATGTTCGGATAGCCAAACTGCTTCTGCTCTCAGAGATGACAGTGAGAGTTGGTGTGATACTGAATGCTCATCAAAGGCCAGAACTGATTGTGTTACCAAGGAAGTGGCAAAATGACTCATGGAGGTCAGGGTTATGAGTTTTCAGAAGCAATGGGGTAAGAGGGCAAATCAAGAGTCCCCAAAGTAGATGTTCAGCTGTCATTTCMCTTCGTCATGTACTAATCATTTTCTCAACCTGCAGAGAAAGGCCTGAACACTAGAAACTGTCTACTTTATGAACACATCCATCCTAAAGGTCTGGTAACAGAGAAAGGCTGAACCTTTCTGAGCTTTCAGCACTGATGAGAACATTCTACAGTTGAAAAACAAAACTTCCAATAATTCCACAAAAGGCACAACCATCATGTATCTATGTATGTATGTATGTATGTAAGGTATGGCATACATTAAATATAGTTCAAGCGTGAAACAAAATAATGAAGAAGTTACAAGTGGTCCTAGCAAAACTACAGGACTAGAGAAATAACCTACATTCATCTGTGCGAAGTTCAGAAACATTTCTTTTTAGTGTCAGAAAACGGGCTTGCTTGATTTCCTATTTATTTTTTTTCAATAAATTAATTACAAATAACTTCCCCAATCTTACTTACATTAAAAACTAATTAAGATTTTATATACTTAGTAATTATTGAAAAATTGAGTGTGGAATAGCAAGTCAGGTACCTAACTAGGCTAATATATTTTCCTACAGACATTTAGCACACATCCAATTAATTATTTTCTTGGTTTTTAGCCTGCTATGTTGGCATTTTCTACTAAATAAACGTTTTATTTTTCTTTTCTTGATCTGGTGGTTCTCTTGTTCATTCTTCATTCACATTACATACTCCCCATTTTCCACTTCCAGCATCCTCAGCAACTAACTCTCACTTGATAATTAAGTGGCTATTTTGCCACMCTTGACAGGGTCAGGCTAAGAGTTGGATTCAGTGAACTTAAAAGTCTTTTCCAACCTAAATAAGCCCATGACTCTATTTTAAAAAAGGCAGAACACACTCCCACTAAGAGAGCCAGTTTTCCTACAACTGATTGTGAGAGAGTATGGTTGCAGTGCAGCTAAAAACTAACTTTAACTTTCCACCTGTCTGCTGTCTCAACCAGAACATGGATTCAAGCAGCATCTGCCACACATGGCTTTTCTTTATAAAAGAACTGTATCTTGATTGGCAGAGAAGTAGCAATATGACAAAAATTTGGTTGTTGTCCAAGTACAGGATTCTTGTAATTTATCTTGACTATTTTTATATAAATAGAGTGGTAAACTAGTAATAAATGTCTCCCAAGAGAAAGGAGACAAAGGATTTTAAGCCATGCTACTTGGTGCAAATGAGTCTTCAGTTCTAGACTGAAAATGAAAACATGCATATATTTTAAAATTTTTTTTTGTTTGTTTCTTAATGCCTGAAGGTTCCTTTTCTTTTAAATCTTTAGATAAGGTTTTCGTCTCCTTCTCCTTCACAGGCATTCATATCCTTGGCAACTCTTTTATTGACTTCATCAGGTCCTGCAGTAGCGTGTTTTAGGTCTAACTTAAGTTTCTAGCAATGCTGTGCTAGATGAACACATGGGATAGACCAAACTGTGAGAACATCCTGAGAAGACACACGACACTAAGTAGAAGCTCAGAGGCAGAAAAAGCTCTCAGTTTAACCTAAGAATGAGCACACAGTGCTGACAGCAAGCAAACTGAATTTGCAACAGCCTTACATTACAGTGTGCTAATGACTAAGGAAAAGCCCAATAAACCAAAACAACAACAGTACAGAAAAAGAAAAGAACTTAAAAGACGAGGCTTAGAAAGAAAACATGAAGACGACATTGAAAGATGAAGGAAGTTGAACTGGTTATTATTTTTTATTTTTTATAAAAGAAGTAAAAATCTCTTAACAATGCTCAAGTTAGTGAACTATTAGAGTACCATTTGGCCACAGGCCTCTGAAAGACTGTTTCAGCTTGTCAAAGTGTGAGTATTTTTAAAAGCAAAAAAAAATTGAARCTGGAAACACCATTCCACACTTGAAGTCTCATGTTCATTTCCCTTCTGTATTTAAATTAAAATTCAAAAATCAGCATTCTCCAGCTAATTGTTTGTATGAATATATCCTTCTCTCTTGCATTGTGCATACAGAAGTTCGATAAACACTTATGTAATCTCCCAACACATTTGGAGACRTCTACTCTCAATTAATTTATTTTATTAAAACTGCAAGAATGATCAATTAACATGAAACTGGTTTCTTTTACACATTCACTGGGTTGAAAATGCTTTAAATGTAAACTGTGTGCTGAGGTATTTTAAACCATAAACAACTTACATGTGGTCCATTGCTTTAAACTTAGGTTTGAACTTTAAATACCTGCACACTACAGTAGAAAAAATAATCCAGTCAAAAACAAGTTTGTGGATAACCTTATTGACATTTGTTACAACAAGGAAACACTGAAACAAACATAATTCCCTCTTTTTTACCACTGCTAGCTGCACATTATGACTAACAGCTTCAGTAATTAGATTGTTGCACCACCTTCTTCCTCATCTTTGTATTGTAGTCATGCTGCTGGTTCTAATGGTTAGAGCTGATGTTTCAACAATGTCAGCTAGAAAAAATAAAAAGGAAGAGAATATTTAGTCCTTGGTGCACCTGCTCTTCCACAAGCTACAAATCACAGTACCATAAAGATACAGTGTAYGTTGACTCTTTTTCCTCTATCATAAAACCAGAAAGCAATACATGAAATAATGACTACCTCTATCACATTGTCTGACATGCTTAATCAGTTGGGTTTTTTCCCTTCCAAAGGAATATGGTCCCAAAGCTGCAGCAACTGCTCTCCAACCTGTGGTTCCAGCTCCTGGAAATGATCAGGAAATTAGAAAAGTTATTAGCAATGCTGCTATTGTACATATAGAAACTATCACAAAATCCTTAGAACAGGTTGCTGGTGCATGCTTCCAGTATTTCTSAAAGAGTTCATTCCATTTGCTATTGTGACATATATTAGCACTATTCCTACTACAAAGGCCCACAGGAGATAAAAAATTTCCATACACAACATTAGCCTACAGGTTGTTGGCGTTTTTTCATTCAAGCAAGATGTCAGTTCTCACAAAAGAATTCCCAAAGAATACACCACCATAAAAACAGGTGCACCATGTAATTCCTGCCTTCCACAGGTCACTTCCTTATTAACTGAAGATCCTTGTTCTCCACATCTTTCACGTTTAAGTCTATTAAGTGTGGTGGAGAACTCAGAAAGGCAGGTCACAGGCAATGAAGTGGCTCTTGGCAGAATCACGGACCTTAATATAAATAATTTCTTTTTGATATTGTTGAGATTCTTCATGTCTTAAGAGCCACTTAGGAGAGAAGCATTGTCAACTTCAATGTGTGCTATGCTCCTTTCCTTATACTTACAGTATGCTCCTTTCCTCAGTCTTACAAYTGGAGAGGTTTGGGGGAAGCAATGAGAAGACACTAGAAAAAGTTTCTCTCTAGAATCTAGAATCAAGGAGATGTTTTGAGAGGGCACTGAGAATGCAGAAACYGCCACAGAAAATTCTTGTCCGAATTCTTTTCTGGCTTTTTGTAGTTACATTTAGCTTTAATGAATTGAGGAATAGTACTTACCTTTATTCTACCTCAAATATCAAGATTCTTTTCAGGCTTTATGGAAAATGCAAACCTCTAATTATGAACAGTTATTTTGGTATTACAGACTATCTGATGTCAGGGAACACATCCTAAGCAAACAGAAAACAAACCACTGGATTTTTTTTTTTTAAGCAACAAAACCACATTTTGGAATAATCCAGCTTTAAATGTTGAGGTTTTTAAAATAAGCATCAAGCAAGAAACTGGTTTGATTTTAAAAAATCCACTACTTCAACAGTAATTCTATATTAGCAGAAGGTAAAATGCRCACCGAGGAACTGTGATTTGTGTTAACAAATACATGAGCACAATTGAGCTCAAGGCTGAACAAGCTAATAAACAAAACATAGCTCTATCAAGTAAAGAATTTAGAAGAGAATAATTACCTGGCCATCTCTGCTTATTTGTACTTTCTTATTGTCATTCCAAGGGTTGAGCAAATGGTGTGCAAACTGAAAAGGAATGCTTTCTTTTCGGATCCACTCCACCTTAAATACACCTCCAAATCCAGAAGATCCCCAGTCCTGACTTTTCTCAGACCCTATTGCAGAACCCATTCTAGCAAAACCCTGGAAGAAAAATGAAAATATGAAAGAGCAGACATGATGAGAGCATATCTATTTATACTGGAATTAAATAAATGAGTGGACTTAATATGAAACTTTCAAATTAGTTTCAAAGTGATTCAAACACTCACCCACACGAAGTTGCATCTTCTAAAATATTTACACCTAGAAAGTTAGAAGTATTATTTGCTTTTTCCACTTCAAATATACCTTCTAGAATTTGACCGCAAATTATGTCTTTCAATTCATCTCTCACAATTACCAYTCAAGGCTTTTTTTAAGCTTTGTATCAGAGGTTGAAAAGCTGTTGTAAAAACATTTAAAGTGCAAGGTATCAAGACAAATGTTCTATGTTCATTAGTTATTCCTTGCTACCTGTACAGAATTCTTGCAAAAACCCATTCCTTCTTTCCCTTGTTCCCTCTCTGTTAACAAACTTTCACATACAATTAAAAATGTGTCATTGTTCTCCAAAGAAAGAAGCCAAAGTTGCTTAAAGCTCCTTCTTCAACGAAGGTGAAAGAAATTCCAACAAGATAAGTATTCAGAAAGAAAATTAAAGAAACCACACATCCAAAATTGCATCTAAGTTACTTAAGGACACCCTTTAAACATACACACATACAAAAAAACAACCAAAAATAAACCCAGGCCACGCACAACTGTTTAGGCAAATTTACTCCAGTTATAACTTAGGAATCCAAGAGATGCAGTGCACTGACTAAAGTTACTAGCACACTAGTAAGTGTGTTTAAGTCACGCAGCCCTAGACAGCTCAAGCCTTCAATGAAAATCAAGGAAAATTAATAAAAGGAACAGAGGAAAAACAAAGGTGGAACRTAAAGAGACACCCAAGACAAGAGAATATTATCAGCAATGTTAATCTCCCATTCCCATGAAGGTCCAGTGCTTTGTCAAAACTGGAATAGCAAGGGAACATAATCCACCTACATCCTGACTTCAGTATGTCTTCCCCTCATAATTTTCTTATCTAAGAGCACTGCTAGAACACCCCATTTTCAGATTCAACTGGCATGCTGAAAATTACTTTCCAATATGGCATCTCCATTTGCTAAATCATTGTGTATATATGCATCATTCCCCACAATCCTTCAGTGGTACCACCAAGACCTCCGCATGTGGRCTTGTTCATTAAATTTTAAGTTCAGCTGACTTTTATGAATAGTTTCTAATATATAAAGAGGTAAATTGAACTTTCTTTACTTGGAACAATTGACTTTAGAAGGCTCTACAACACAGCTAACTTGGAACTTTGCACTAGCAGGTCAAGTCTTGAAACTGGTCACGAATTTGTCAGCAAATTGTTGACAAATACCTTACAAAATGTGAAGTCAAAACAGTTCTGAAAGAATCATGACCATGACTTTCCACTTTCCTAACTCTGAGAAACTATAGTTCCAGCAAAACAGTTCTAATTAAAAGTTGTATTAAAGCCACCTATGAGTTTCCTGGCTTTAGAAAGCTGCAACTTGATGTTAYCTTCTCGTTCACTTACATAATTCACTTAGGCATGCAGAGAAAATAGCAGCAATCCCCTGCTGTGTATGGATTTTTTTTGTTTGTTCCATTGTTACTGTTTTAAAGTAATTACGTAGGGTAGAAACATTATTCTGAACTCATTATGTTTGGAGGCAATTTAGTTTTATGCTTAGAGGGACAAACTGAGTTCATTAACAGGGACTATTCTGGAGAATAAGGTATTCCTTCCTCATAACCCAGAGRAATTGGCACAATACTCTGCTTATTAGAAGTTCAGAAGTCATAAGCAAAACCTTCCATACTGTACACACCCATTTGCTGCACTCTCCTAAACAATCAACCACCACCAGCAGTTGGTATCAGCTAAGGACTCACCTGGAAGTGTCCAGATCCTTGAACAGAAAATATTAAGTAAACCATGCTGCTCTCCAAAAAGGCTCCATTCAGTTTTTGTTCGTTACTTGGTGTAGTGGACCATATACCCTTCTGCTGAGAAATAGCGATGTTCTGCAAGTTGTTACTTTTCATTATAAAGTACCGAACTGGCATATTTTGTCTTGGTGAAGGTAAYTGGGAACTCTGAAAAAATTAAATTAAATTAATAAATGCAGTAAAATAAACCAGGCTTTAATTCTGAAGTTTTACACATATGAAGACAGAAATCCCTTCACTGAACTCTTCCTCTCCTCTCCAAGATTACATAAGGAACACACTATCAGCTGATTGTGTCTGTATTTTAAAGTATATTTTACATCTATGTTATATTAGTAAGTCCTTTTCAGAATTATAAATTCATTTATGAATGGCAGCAAACAATTATAACAGAATAGGCCTAAATAGTCTAGTGATCAATTAAAAATCCTTGAAGTCTGAGACACCTACAGATGAGACAAAATTAATCACCCTAGACTGCAGCCTGCAGCACACTACTTGCATCTCCATTTTCAGGAAAAAAATTTCCTCTCTGTAACACTGGCTGAATTTAAAAAACACAGGTAGAATTATGAAAATAACCTCACTAAAAAAGTACGCTTTATTAAAGTAATTGTAAAAAATCTGCCAGGTAGTCATAATGTAGCAGATAACACAAAACTTATGGGAATCAGTACCAATGTATGCTATTACAGAAACAGAGGAAGACAGAATCCAGACCTCAGAAATGCACGTACTGCATACACTGTAACTTTTTATTATACCAAGTTTCAAAAAAAAAAAAAAAACCAAGAAAACCAAAATCCACAAAATTGAGGTTTTTTTCCACTTTGAATAGCTTTACTTCAGAAGTCTGCAAAGAATATTTTGATTGTATTAAACTAGTATAACAGGGATATTTATGCTATATTTTCAGTGCAGAAAGAATTAATATGTGGTAGTTAATGAAAATCTAAGGTTCTTAATTTATCAATATAATATCTGATGGTTGCTGAAAGGTATCAGTAAGATGTTCAATTAATTTTGGAGAGCCGGGTAGTATGGCTATGGGAACTCTACCTTTCCAGATATTGGAGAAGAYGGACTAGCACAGGGGCTAGGAAAGCTACTGCTGTCTGCAGATTTCAGCGATGATTGATCTGACCTGTCATCTGAGGTTTGTTTGGAGTGCAAAATGTTTTTTCGTTTGTACTTCCTTGGCTGGTGAAGTGTAGAATGTGTAGACTTCATCAGACCTCTAAAAAGTGAAGGCAGATACACAACAGACCATGAGTTTTGCAGGAAGTCASAGAACAATATGCATCTACATATCAGCCTACTGGATAACCACACATATTATACTAATTCTAAAACATACTTAACATTAAATAAAAAAAAAGCATGCATCCTTTCTGAATGTTATGGTTAAACCTCTTCTGCTACTCCCAAGGACAGTATTTCTGACTGGTCTCCCAAACAGCTGCCACACAACTACAACACAGCCTAGGAGAGTAYCAAACCCTTCAGCTGTATTTATATTGTTTTTTTTCTTCTTAATACCAGCAGAAAGTCAAGTGATGCTTTTATAGGCAAATAAATCACAACCTGAAGTGTCTGGAAGATCTCAACAGCTTACTTTTCAGCATTAGAGAAGTCTGAGAATTCCGTTTCTGCTGTGTCTCTTCTGGGGTTAGTTGACCTCCACGTAGATGCTAAACGAAGATCTTCAGAAGGCACAGGTCTTGGTCTCTGACCAATTCCTGAAGGCTGCTGCAAACCTGCAGACTGTTCTTCAGCAGTTAAAACAGCCACAACTGCCCTTACAATTCCTTCCTCAACTTGAGACCAAGATTTAGAAGGAGATCGCATACGACGCAGAAATAAGCTATGCCACTTTTGTCTGAGTTGCAACAGCAAACCAGCAGCCTGTAATGAATTTCAGTTCTGTTAACAACTAATAAAAATTAGMTCAGTGAGGCAAAGGGTACCTTAAGGTCTTTCCTATCAGGCAGCAGTTGGCATTCTGGCAAACTGAAATGCAAGACTAAGGTCTTGCAGAGGGGGAGAAAACCTCAAGTTTAAATTAAGCAGCTATCTTTTCTTTCCTCAGGTACAAGGTGATTTCTAAAACATTTCATGCAGCTCTCCACGAAACTTAAAATTCTACTGTAAACACATCGGATATTTAATTTTTTCATTTTAAAAGTTTATCTTCTTTTGAAAAAGCAGTCTTTTCATGTCTAATGCCCTTCCTGCCAATTCAGTCTGTATTTATGGGGTCTTTAGCCRTACTCGATGAAAAGACCTCTGGTTACTCTACCTTCTAACACAGCCACAGCTTCTCAATAACCTGAAGATTTCTATCTTCAAAAGTTGGGGCTTTTTTCTTCTTTTTCYAAAACCTGACAGCAATTTTCTTTCAGCAGTTCCAGTTTCAGGTACTCCATTTCAGTCAATAAACTCTATAGTCATCCTCTCAGAGAAGGAAATAGACAATATGCCACCGTAACTGTTCTCTCCCGCTCAAATTTTGGCTAATGCAACTCAACCTAAGTAAGGCCTTGTGTGCTGGGAGCATCACATAAATAAATAAAAATACCTATACATAGATATGCTCTTTTTTAAAACAGGCAATACAAGGGCCACAAAGAGCAGAGGGGCCATTATGTAGCCACTACCATGTGSAGCTTGCTCTTTCCTGCAGCCGTTTTCTTTTGTCTGGCAGTTTCTTTAGAATCTGTTAACTTAAGAAAATGGATCAAAATGCCAATCTGGAAATTATAATATATCAGATTACCTAAAGTGCTTCTCAAGCAGATCCAACAGTAGCTGACTGCTGYGGCTTTCATGCTTCCCAGTGTGATATGTGGGACAGCAGCACCATGATAGAGGAAGAAAGATAAGCACTCTCACAGTTGGCTAGGTAACTGATTTTTTGCTCCTTTTTGCTCATAGGTGTAAGATTTGAGAGTTACGGGTTGTTACAATACATAGGAAGCCCTACAACTTGGATGCTGAATTTGTGAATTCACACAATTGACTGTCCACAATCTGGACAAAAGGAGATTGAGCCTGCTTGTCTGGTTTTCGCATTTCCTACTGAACTCATGAAATAAAAGTTAACTCCCACAGTACATTCTCATGTAAATTTCAGAGGCTTGAAAGGACCATGACAGCCATTCATACAGTAAATTTTTGGTTATGTAACTCTTCCAGAAATCTTTTTAGGATGGTATGACATAAATATCCTTCTACATGAATCAAGCATGGAAGTGATAGATTACTTACTTCAGAGTCCAGTTTGAGGTGGAGCCACTCATCTAGCTTCAGCAGAGATAAATTAGAAGTTGTTCTGTCCTCCATCTCACTGTCACTGCTACCATTAGATACCCCATCTCCTGAATTAAGATGCATTAACATTTCTGCATTATCCACACTTACAAACCAAAACTYGAACATCACTGTGTTACAAGCAATAAAATAATTTTCCTTCTACATTTTCATTTAAAATGCAAATATTTGTAAACACACTTTAATYTCTGCATATGGACACTAGTGAAAGTCTTTGCTTCAGTTGTGAGAACAAGTTCCCAAACCTCTTAAGGGACCTACTATGTAAACCTCTATACTGATGTGATCTGACTCTTCCATGTACCTTCATCAATAACAAGCCATTATCAAACTTTTGCCTGCCTGAAGTTGTTTGTAAAATGTACATTGCTCTAGGCTTCATACCACTATATAACAGTATATTTAAAGCCCCATTAAGAAAAAAAAAGTTATATATGCACACGGCTATTTAAGATGCCTTTTTTTTTCAAATTGCAATTCAATCAGTGTTAACACTATTTTAAGGGTAACAGTTAAAGAGGAAAGCTTCCAAATAGCACGGACTCTTACTTCAAGTCAAACTAGTATCTTTACAAAACTGACAACAGATAGRTAATTTTTGCTTCTTACAGCACTCCATTTAAATATAAAAAAAGAAAATTTTAATACATTACTACTTCTAGCTAATAATATGGCTAATTTCATTAAAAGTTATCAGCAGAAAATAATCTTTAAAATGCATGTCAACTGGAAGCAATACGATTATTTGCCATATTAATTATAACTACATTATTCAGTTTGAATAATCTGGTTCAAAGTACTAAATAAACCAGGCTGTAGAAAAAAACATATGTTCCACACTTGTCATCATTAGTATTGTCTTTAAACATTTTGGTTGCATTTTTTATTTACTTAAAAACTTTACTGTAATTGTGAGACTCCAGAACTGTAGAAGTGCAATTTATAGATAYGAACTTACAAGTATTCACATACTTCAGACATCAGTTACAGAGCCTATAAACCATTCCTGAGCAGCTACAGGAACTACATATAGCTCTGTCATTTTAAGAATTAGCCAAAATATGTAGAAAATATAATTGAAAAATAAGCCTTCCAAATCACATACTAGCATATGCTAACGGAAACATTCCAAATCCAGACTCCAGTATACCTTGTGAGGATGGACATGCCTGTAAAGCATTACTTGGTAACCTAGCTGGTCCGCAGAAGAGTGCCACAGTGATGGGTGTTACAACAGAACAGCACCTGATGTTTGCTATCCTGTGAGCTCTCGTCATTTCGTCATATATAAGCCAGTCTGTAGGGAGTGCCTGAACAGCTGCAGTTTGGCCATTCACTGGGGGAATCTGYGCAGGAGCAAATAGGACTAGGCTATTTTATCCTCTATGTGTAATTAAAATAAATTTTAACTTAATTCTTACTTTATGTATGTAGCAAAAATATATAAATATTTACACATACATGACTTAAAAAAGCACAAGAAAATTCAACCAGACTCACAAGTTACCCTATCACCTTGGAACAAAATATCTTGCTTTAAAAGAGGATCTAAAGAAATACCAGTTTCAGAGCAGAACTTTTTCCTTCCACAGTGAGCAGAGATTGTTACATCTTCAAGATACTTTTRTAACTAGCTTTTTCTTTTTACCATTTTGACTTGGTAAAAGCACCACTTAGCAGGACTAACTGGAAAAATAAATGAACTCAAATTTTTCATTCCATCACCTGCCAGAAAAAATATTTTCTAAAAAGTTCGAAGTGGTTTTACCTTTTTATACTGAGGTTGACTGAGAACAGAGGTAGGATGAAATCGCACTTTCTTCTCCTTTGGTCCAGTTACAACAAGCTTCTCTCTGTCCACATGCACAAGATTGGGATACATCCCAGCCACTAAGGCAGCTTTAACTACAGCCCAGTTTTCAGAGTTAATATTAGCATCTCTAATATCAGCTCCTCCTCTGGCTCTAACAAAACCTGAAGAAAGAGAGATGTCAAAACTGAGTTATATTTGTTTGAATTTAAGATCTATTTTTTTTTTGCTTCTCAAAAGGAATTTGAAAAAAAGAAGTGAAATAAAATACAAATTAGTTGCATTTTTCACAACTGTCAACAATAACAGCATCAAGAAGWAACCCATGCACTGAGATCCTTCCCGGTAAGGGGTTTCAAAGTAACATAGAACAGAACAACRTTTTACAATACTTCTTCACTTAACAGAATATTAGAAATTGTGTACTTTAATTGTAACATACTTATAGCTTAGCATGCGTGGGCCCTGCTCAAAACCTAGTGTAGCTGAATTTTGAATGAACTGTTCGTTAACATGAATGGCTAAGCAGGGGAAGAAACAAAGACAGGACATCTTTGAACAAAGGATGAGACCTTGGAGGCCCCAAGGCTGGCTCAAGCAGGAACAGAAGGTAATGGGCTGCCCACACTGGACATGGAGAAAGAATCCAGCGAGGCGGTAGAAGACGCCAGACCATAAACTGATCAAGAGGAGCGTGCAAGGAACATGCAGAGCACGTGACAGGGTATAAAGCCCTAGGGATTTCTTTATTCACTCTGTCTCAGAACATAGGGTCTGAACTCATCTTTAACAATTTCCTCAAGAAAAAATTTACTAGAACATAAAAATCCAAGGAAACATGTCTCACACTGCAAGACAGCAGCTGAACAATCAGGGTGCTTTCAGTTATACCAGCTGTTCCCCAGCCACATTTTCTCACCCCAGCATCTCCACCATGCCCAGCATGAGTGTGTACAGGTCATTTTCAACTTAAGGAAGGAAAATGTTATTGCTGTTATGAATTGTACACACTTGACTCCAAAATTATGTTAGAACTTTTTCCAGCCTATTTACCTGAGGCTCTAAGCTGGCCAAGCAACTGTGTTCTCATTCCTACAATGATTTCCATTGTGGCTTGAGACAGGAAGTTCTTTTCACAAAAGGCTCTCTCCCAGCCATCACTGCGCGCCTTCTGCCACGCCTGTAGAGAATAATTTTTTAACATTTGCTATTAATTTAAATATCTAAAATTTAAAAACGTGTATTTTTAAGAATTTAGATTAACAATATTAACCAAAGCAAAAGTACCAAACCTGCTTTTGCTGTTTAATTACTAGATCATTTTCCCCATTCGTTAACGTAAACATACAATAATTATGTTAAGTTCATTATGTTTCTATACAGATAATTATGCAGGATATAAAGCAGCATCATGTTGGAATTCTCAAAATTTAACCAGGTTTAAAAGATAACACAAARTGTGTTCCCTCAGAAATACTGAGTCATATAAACAGGAAAGCCACGGTCTACCATTCTATGTCCAACTGGACTAGTACGTCAWTTACTCAGGTGTGTGATCTCCCGAGAATAGCACTCGTTCTGAAAGGATACCTGAAAAGCCCTGAGAAGCACCATGTGGTCACTGAATGTCCCCGCAGTAAAACGCTTCCTGCACAGCATGGCTGCACRCTTTTGAGAGGCCAGCGTGGGCAGCACAAAAGGGTCTCGGTAGGCAAGAGCACAAGCAATGGTAAGAACAGGATCCAGGCACTTCAAAACGAYGGCGCACAACACCATTTTACCGAGGTGCGGCTCCACTGGCAGTTCAGTGAGATGGTAACCAAGTTCAGTGAGGTCTTCCCAAGGGTCCATGGCATCTATAGTCTGTTTGAAAAAAGAGAGAAAAGAGAGGAATGTAGGGACAAGGGGAAGAAGAAGAAAGAGGACAAAATTAATTTACAATGAAAGCAGAAAGGATATGAATGTTGTACATTACCTAAAACTGCTCCCAAAGACTAAAGAAGCAAGTGAAACTAATGATAGTTCCAGATGAGATTTTACAGTAGTCTCCTTCCTTAACATGGAAAAATGCATACACACACATAAAATGAAAACAAACAAAAATTCAAAGCATCCTTAAGTAACTGAACAGGACTTTCAGTACAGTTAATAGTCAGTAAGATATGTTACTGCACCACAAATACCGATTAAACACAATTCCCATCTAAATGTATTCCCCTRCTGACCTTGAGTATTTGCAGAGCATTTTTCACAATTAAAGCTGGTGGAGGATCAGGAGCTTTCATAAGAAAGTCAACAATTGGACAGTTTAYTGGAGCCAGAAGTTTTGTGTGTAAACAAAGCTCCTGCAAGTTRAAAAGAAAAAAAATACTGCTAACTTTTAGGAAAATACATACACATCTTTCTGGGCTATTAGTATGGTCTGATGATAGTATGTTTTTCAAAAGTTGAAACTTGTAAGTGAACACACACCTGAAGTGGCATTCTTAAAAGTTCYGGAGTCTGAAATTCCAACATATTTTCAAAGCGGAGCCTGCTGAAGAGACGAAAACAGACTCCAGGCTGACAGCGCCCAGCCCTGGAAAATAAAATATAGGAAGCTGTGAAAATTAGAATTGCTTTTTTMAAAAAAACCCAACMAAACAAGAAACWACCCACACAAACTTRGAATGTAAATACAGATCTAAGAGAATGGTAATTTTGTTGTTAAGAGGAAGTCCCACATAYGAATTTAAAGAGTTTTCCACTACATTAATTACTTTTGATGGTATGAAAATTTATATAATCTTATTATAAATAAAATTATTTTAAATAATTATAACAATTCAGACTCTACACTGAAAAATCTAGAGGTAAAGAAGTAAGGTCTATCTAAATAAAGTTATATCTTTTTTTTGCTAACTTGAGATCAATCCAAATCTCAGCCACCCTGTGCCATGGGGAATCTAAGTTGTAAACTTTATTTCTTCCTCTTCACATTCCCCAGTCAGGAGTTACTCTTGATGCAAATGGTATAACAAAGACCATACAACATGTGAATGAAGGAACAGAGTCAGTAAATGCTCACAATTCATGCTGAAAAACCTGGAAGGTAGTATCATGTCTTGAATATCATGACAATATCATGTCTCGAAACAGGTATTTGTTGCTCTCTACCATATATAACTTCTCAGCCCTCAGCCACTGTGCTGAGAAGAGTATGATCATGGCCTGTTAAGTCATGAATACTCTGGARATGGTCAGTAAGGAATCACTACTCAATGTCACCTCTAAAAAAGGGATGCCAGGCTATCAAAAAAAGGTAGCAGTAGGCAGTCCTCTACCGACAGACAAGTTACTGCAGCTGTTGGTGCCACATGGCAGAAAGAGAAAATGCATGGAGGAGCAACAACTTAGATCTAAGGTAAGTTCTGGGATAATCCTGAATGTCACTTCTCTATATCTTGGGAAATTACTCCAAGCAAATACATGCCAATTATTCATTTACTGCAGAGAAGTATTAGCCACTGTCCAAGATGATATTGGACTAGGCTGAAACATTACCCAGTGTGGCTGCTATAGGTTTGTACTTTAGTCTTTACATATAGGACGGTGCACATCTGCAAAATAATGACCAGTATAAAGCATTTATTACCTGCCTTTTCTCTGGATAGCACTGGCCTTTGAAATCCACACCATTTTTAACATTGTAACACAACTCAGTGCATCAAAAGACTTCTATAAAAGCAAAAGAGGGAACATAAAACCAAGATTAAACATGACAAACATGATACATGAAATAGAAGTTATTAACGAACTATTAACAGAAGCTCTTTAAAAAACAGAAAAAAATAATTGGAACAAACACTAGCAGTTTCTGGAACAAAGTATGCTCTGAAGTACTTCCTTTCAATTGCTTTTACATTACCTTTGCAATGTAATGCTGCACAGTTTCCTACATGGAACTTACATGGACTGTGTTTTGAATAATCACAAATCAGGAAAAAGTRTGTTATTATATTGATTAAAGTTTTCTTCTTTGTCTCAATTGGAAATTACATCCTTATTTTCCTTATTGATGCAAAATTAAAGAAAAATTCTATTACCATGAGAACTTTAGAACTTTAGAACTTTGGTGTGCAACTCCCCTATGAAATCCAACTTCATTTTTAAAGACATATAAAAGGTCTTAAACGACCTCATTTTGCTATGTCACTTTTCATTAATAAGTAGTTTGGGAACAGGCATTCAACACACCAGAAACAATACCTAAAAACTTCATGGATTAGATTTGGATTTGACACAATATTAGGAAGAGGGAATTCCCAGTGCTTTCTTAAGTCTCAGGAAGACAGTAATCTAAACCGACTGACTTGTTAAAAAAAAACCCCAGAAATTCTGAATTTAAAAAATAAGATATATCAACACTTCAAACTACAGTAGATTCAGAGGATTTATGAACAGCTGGTTGTTTGCAGTATTTGTCATAAAACAAATGAATGTCAAACATCTCAGTGACCTTTGTTACTTGACACACAACAGCTCTCAGCCTACTATTAAAAATAGTACTTAAAAATTTACATATTATGTACTATAGAATAACACTAGGAAATTTACTTCTCACAGAAAGTTCTAACCAATCATACCTCTTTCACCTTGCCTGAGTCAATAACATATACAACATCATTGACAGTTATGCTGGTTTCTGCAATATTTGTAGAAAGAATCTGCAAATAAAACAAGAAACAACCAAAACTGTAATTCAAGCAAAGACAAAATAGATTAATATAATATCTGACAAAGTCCTCTAAAACTTACTATTTTGCGCACACCAGGAGGAGGACTTCTAAGCACTTTCTTCTGATCAAAAGTCTGCATATTTGAATGAAGCATGAAAACCTGATATCTAATACAAGACAAAGAGCACATTTAACTATTTTTAAAAGARCCAATGAAAACCTCAGCCGTAGGAATTGGAGGCTTTACCTGTGAGCATTATCAGCAAATCTCCTGTCATCAAAAAGAATACGGTCCCTCAGGCTAACTATCTCATCATATCCAGGAAGAAATATTAAAATTGCTCCTGAAAAAGAAGCAGGTTTGCAGAGTTAAGCAGAAAATTCACCTAAAATATGTATCAATAGTGTGAAGAGTAGCACTTGGACAGTTTCACCTATTTAGTGTTTCCAAAAGAAGGGCAGCATTCATCAAAGGCTAAATGCACTGTAATTTCTTGTAAGTGTATGTGCATACCTACCAGCCTCAGAGTTATGACAGATGTTATAAAGTAAGTGCATAATGAGATCGAGATCCACTTTTTCATCATCAAAACTGTGATGATAAGCTGTCAACAGCTCTCTGTCCTCTGCACTGAGGTCACTACCACTTGCTCGGACGAGGGAACTCTCATCCAGATTTCCAAATCCTGCTGAAGCACTAAAATAGACAAATGCACAGACCATAGCCAAAGCTGTTTGTGTTTGCATTCAGCCATCAACTAAACTTAGATCAACACCAACACRATTACCCCATTTGAATTTTAATTTTAAAGTGTAGCAGAACAGCACCTCCAACTACYCTGACAGAAGAGTAACAACAATGCATGAAACTTCAATTTTTAGCATTAACTTTAATTTTCTTGCATTTCATCGAAACATATCCAAGCAAAGTGTCAGAACTCAAAGTATAAATACACCACTTGTCTACCTGTTAAATAAAAAATATTTAAAAGAAATGTATTTCCCAAACATTTTCCTTCRGTAAGCAGGTAATACACTAGGAGAACTACACTAAGAAGTGATCTAAAAATACTGGTCTCTACAAAATAGATAACTGTGAGTTCATTAAAAACAGTCCTTGAATGGCCTAGTGTAAATGTTACTTCTATAAAGTTTATTTAATATTGCTACTATGTATCAACAAAGCACAGATAAAAGCCAACRTATTTGTTTCCAAAATAAGCCTCTGAAATTAAAATGGTAGAATCAGCATCTCTATCTATTTATGTAAATTACTATACTCATACCRTGCCTAGACATATAACCACGATGCTAATGCCCACATCAAAATGATAAAAAGTAATAATATGAAAGAAGTCTACACTGTTATATTTATCCTAGGATTTGCACAACATAATCACTGTAACATTGAATAGAAAACACTTTTCTTAAAAAAGGCATGTTTTTGTAACATTCCTAGTCTCAAATAAATCCTGCCATTTAGGTCAGATTTAAAGGCACAAAAAGCTGAAAACTGTTCCAATTAGAAGACGAAACACAAAATTTCCATTCAACACTTCCCTTTAACTGTTTCTGCAGAGTAGTTATAGGTTACCTGTAGGATTCCAACAGGTCAACAACCTCAGTCTGCCCAAAGTGCTTAGCCCAGTCCACAGCCATCCTGAAAGAGTTACACAAAAATATTTTTTTAAATTTCCCACTTAAAAGAGACACAGCTCAAGACTCTGTAATTAAGAATTCAACTTAGATTTTCCAGACAACAGTGTGATAAACAGAAGTTAAACATATTTAGATTGTTAGAACTTCTTATTGCTTACAGTAGTGTGTTAGGTTAGCAGTAATTTTAAATGTTATAGAAATCTCTACTTCATTTACATATTGACAAATCAATCTATCTTTTGGTTTGTTAGTTTGTACCAGCCATTAGATGATCTGCAGTGGATACTTGCTCCCATACTGATCAGCTGCTCGACTTGACTCAAAAAGCCTCTCCCTGAAGCAATCATTAGTGCAGTCGCACTGGTTTCACTGTGCCTGTAATCAACTGAGAAGTACAAATAAATCAATAAATAAATCAGCAAACCAAATAAAAACTTCGTTTTTTTTATTTACATGTGGTATGAACGTTGCTTATATGACTTTTAAAATCCAGGCCAAAGAGAATTTGTTTTCTCACTTCMTCTCACCAACTCAGTTCATGTGCATTTAGCACTACTTAGACACACCGTAACATCTGTTAATACATCAAAACAAGTGCAACAAAAATAACTAAACAATTCACTAATTCTGCCAGTTCTATTCACTTTTCCAACAGGCATCAGAATCCAGACTAACAAGGTACGAAACTGGAGATAAAGTAGCCACAGAAATTCAAGTAATTTTGTTWATGTTTTTTTCTTAGGTAATAAGAAAATACACTTACCACTGACATTTTCAGTTAAAATGAGATGAAACACCTGAGCAAAAGCATCAGTATCTTTATGCAACCAGATGTCAGAAAGACAAGAATCCATTTCTTTTATTAACCATGGTTCAAGGCAATTCACATCTTTTTCAGTCTGAAGAGGAAAAGGAGTACTGAAAATAGATGTCTTCTAAGACTTATCTTAACTCTAATAAATTACACATGAAGGAATTGTAACAGCTACTATTCCAAGTAACAATCAGGAATCCAGCATTCAGCTACAAGTTAAAGCATTTATTGTATCATATGCAAGTAYTTTAAGCAATGGCAGTTCAGGCTCTTAATCTGAAGAAAAGTTATGTATAAACCATTGTAAATGAAAAGCACAGTTCTGCTAGAGTAGTTAATGATAATTTAAAAAAATAATTTATAAAATAATTTATAAAAAATCTTTCAACAAATTCTTTAGGAGTAGAATCTCCTGAAAAAAGTTTTTAAAGCATATTARAACAAATATCCCAACAAAAGGAAAAACTTACCAGTTGATTAAATACTGTGTCACTACCATCACTCAACAGATTACACTCTTCAGTTGCCCTTGGGACAGATCTTGGTCTCTCTCGTTCCAGCTTACTATTATTTTCTTGAGCACAACACCACTCAGTAAGGGTGCTTTGCTGTTTTTCTTCTAGAATGCATGAAAGATTTCCATGAAAAGTTTTACAGTAATTTTAATTATCCTTTAATTTCAGTTTTAAAAAAATAGCTGTATCAAGTCACCAAGTTAAAACTATTTGATCTCTTATTTAATCTAGAATGTTGTTGTCAGTCCAATATAAATTCCATGATTAAGGGCACCCGAAGTGCGCCTCTGGAAACATTTGCTATAAAGAACAAGGCAGGAAACACTACTTGGTTACTTAACCCATTAAGCCTCCAATTTACTGCATTCAAAYGAGCTTCCTAAGTAACTACCTTCTACATAATCCTCAGCCCAGATTCTCCTTCTCCACAAGTGAAATACCGAAGAGCAGTGATATAACTCTTGCATGTAACAATTAATTTTATGTGTACAAGAAACAGTAGAAGCCATCAGTACTCAACTGAGCTTTTCTACTCACAGTGATCAAGAGCTGAGCACCATGACAAGTGTGCAGTTAGGATTGTATGTTGTACCTTTGGAGCTGGTCTTTTATTTTTTTTTTTAATACTCCCTAGGATCATTACTTTCAGCTGTCAAGAAAGCTTCTCAAATATTTTAATAAATATACTCAAATACTTAATCAATTGAAAAGAACTCCATACATTTGGTTCATGTATGTTAATGCTCCTGAGCTAAGTATGTTAAATGCACACGTCCGAAGAATGCACTGAAAAATGTTAGTAGAAACCAGTTCTGTGCAAGATATAAAAAATCCTGTCTTCTCTAACAGCTGCACTTTAATTTGCATCTAAATGTCAGCATACTGCATCTTATGTTTCTATAGYTTTCATGAGGGCAAAGCCCCCAATTGTATGTAACTCCACTTCACAATAATTAGGAAAAATGTAACATTTATCAACTGAAAGAAGTAAGAGTACAACCACTGAAAGTAAAAATAATTTTTCAATCACAACCTACATCAACAATGTAAACACAGTCTTAAAATTACTTGCTGCTAYCTAATCATGTTTCACTTAATAATCTGACTTTTAACAGAGCATCATCCTATTTGTTGTTCAATCAATCAGTGAGACACATTACCAGCCTTTGCAATTAACAAGTCCACCAACCTTGCTGCTTCTCTTTTTTGTACTTTACCATCTCTTTGTTTGTATACCCAGTACTTCGTAAAATGTCCTCCAAAAACATCTCTTTAACTTCAAAAGGTCTTCCTTGGACTAAAAGCAGAAATAATTCATAAAAAAATTAGATATTCCCTAGCTTCACTTAYAACATTAGTTCTTAGAAATAATTTTTATAGACAGAAAAGTGAATTAAACATGATTATGGCCTAATTAAATTAATTGTTGCACTCCTTGAAAAGTCTTGTAAATTATCTTCACTTGAGTTTATTTTCTTTTAGTGACTAAGTTACAAAAAAAAAATCAAAAGGGAAATGCCAGCTGTGTACCTTGTTTCTCATTAATCTCTTCAATTCTATTAAGTGTTAATAGCAAGACATAAAMGATTGACAGTTATTTACAGCAATTTTATCAAACTGGAAGCACACCTTTTGTTCAGGTGTACAAAAAAGAATTCACTGTATCAGCCATCTGAATTAAATAATAAGAGCAATTAAGACAGAGTTAGTGCAAGATCCCACAAGCAGACTGCCATGCTTGTATTCAACTACCTTCTTTCATGAGAAGCATAAGAGCAGATGGACTTCTCTCAATCTCCTCAAGCAGCACAGCCAATTTTGGCTTTCCTTACTGACTACTTCCCATGATCTTCCTCTCCTAAGAATTTATCCCAATTTCTCTTTTAACATCACTGTTTTCTAGACTTTATTTATGGACACATGAAGTTATGTTTTTACACAGGAACAATTAATACCTATTTTAAATTTCTAGTTCCTTAGCAGACATTTACCACAGCTAAGTTCATATCACCTAGGAATCTTTACTTCAGAAGGATCAAGTTACAATTCACACACTTTTAGAAGCTGTCACGGAGGAAGTCTTCTAACACTGATCACAAACTGTGCACTATAGAAACCCACAGCTTAAATATGTTGGATTTTATGGTCAGGATTGTGACAGCTATACTGCTGAAGAATCAAACCAGATTTTCATGACAATAACAGACAAAGTATCTAAATCCTCTTCTTTTAATTCTTAAATTAAATAATTGGAAAAAGCATCTTTTCAATTGTGATTATCCTGTGACGTCCAGTATGTAATAACAGTGTAACCACTGTGGTAAACTGAAGAAAGAGACAACAGTCAGATTTCCAAAATAAATCTATTGATCTAAAATAATGAGAAGCTACAAAAAAAGTAGACCAGAAAGCCACAGAAAAATTACAGTGAGGGTTCTCTTCTCCAAAAATGTTTGCCAAACTTAAAATTATACGCCACTTCCAGCTTCCTGCCTCCAACAAGCTGCAAGCCTTATTTTCCTAGGCAAAAATTCAAAACTGAAAACCAGAAATGAACACTTTTACCTGTTAAAAAGAAAAAATAATTCTTTCTCATGAACATCCCCTAAAATTAACCAGTGATTTCTGGTGAAAATTCTAAACAAAGCAAAAAATCATGTGATTAAAACATAAACCCCAATTTGCCTAGGACTGTATTTCTGAAATGAACAGATACAGTTATCTSTATCTGAGTTTTACCCAGTAACTAGTGGCAATCTCTGAAGCCAGAACTGGAATCAACAGGAATCTGCTAATAGATATCACACTCTGTATCCTAGGGTCTGTATCACAGTGCAGATGAGCACTTCAAGAACCTTTTCCTCCCTCTTGAACTAAACATGGGCAGGGCAAGGATACCTCTGCATTTACAGAACACCCATTGATAAAAACTTCCCTCTGAGGTAGATGCAAATAGTCAAGAAACAACAAACAYGAGAAAACAAAGAATAACCATTGCTGTAACTATCAGTGTCTTTATCACATGCCTTTGCTCAGAACCGTTTGGTAAAGTACAGTAAGGTCTATGAGTCTCAGGGCAATCTCTTACTGAGATTTAAGATTTTACTTAAGTACTTACTGTGTATTACTGGGCAACATCCAAAATACCTAATAAAGAGATCTGCATCTAGAGCAGCACTGGAAATAATTAGTTTTAAATTAGCTTGGCTTTGCAACACATCTCTCAGTTTTATCAGCAAGAAGTCACTGAACCTATCCCTCTCATGTACTTCATCCTGTAAGAAAGGAAAGAAAATCAAAAAGAAACATCAAAGATCCAAGACCATAACTCTTCACAAAAATTATTTTTTTTACAACTAAAAAATGTGATTTGGTGGTACATTACAAAGCCATTAAAATGTTCAGGTTTAGTTTAAGAAAGATTTTTAAAAAAACCATCCCAAAGTAAAAATACTTCAAAAAGTTTTACAAAGACATCAGAGCAGACTGCACTGTAATGGACAGCTCACAGAGATCTTAATTTCAGAGATCAAAAAGATTATCTGAAACTTCTCTAGKTCTTGTACTTGAACCTCATTTTCAAGATAATGTCACTAACAGCAAAACAGTACAAATCTTATTTCAATAAAATCTCCCTTCTCAACTGACGAGCATTTGAAGAACTGGATATCATATAATGATGACACATTTCTTAGATCCATTAAATCATGCACAAAGCTTATCATTAAGGCATTTGACTGATTAATCCCCTTTGTCTATCTTCTGTTTAGTTTTATATTCTGAAAGTATGAAACAAAAATCCGAACACAAGATTTGCAGGCTGAAGCCAAGACTGAATAAATCATTCTTGTGCTTTTTTCCTCCTTGGTAAACAGACAGGCACCTAAAATTACTATGTGCTCTTYTGTTTTCAGCAATGGAGAACCAGCAGTAACACATTCTTGTTCCACTGACTTATCAAACACCACAACAAGAAATTCACATAATCATACATTAACACAATTTGCTAAAAATTCGACTGCATTTTATCTTGAAAACGCTGGGCAAACAAATGGAAACTGTACTGCAAACTTGGAACTGCAAAATCAAGTACATGATAACAGAAATTCTGACACACTAGCACTGAACCATATCKATGTAAGCCTCCCCAAGGCTTTTCTGCTGACAAAGGAAATTCAGAAAAATTTAGACCTCTGCTCTCCACAATCACATCACAGTTCCAAAATTAATTATTGGCACAAACCTAAAGTAAGATGTTTTTAGGGAAAAAAAACAAACAACAAACACCAGAAAAATATGCATACTACAATTAAAACTCAGGAACTCTAATTTAAAGTTACTTTAGATTTTAATTTAACAAAAACACYTTAAATGTTCATCAAATTAACATTGTAAACTAGGATCTCATCTTCTAATTAACTAACAATATGTGGTGCCCCATCTCACATGAAATACAAGATCCTTACCACAATAACATGTGTCACGGAGGATAGGGTGCTGTCTCCTGCCATCAGCGTGCGCAGCAGGATGCCATTAGTGCAAAAGGTCACCAGTGTCTTTGGAGAAACCCTATGAAACAGTTTACAAAAATGCTTCAACTTTTTTCCACCACTTAAATGCTACTTTCCACTATTTATTGAAACAGCTCCTCATCAGAAGTGAAATCACAGCACTGTTACCAGAAAGTTCATGCATACTATTTGTTTATTAACTATGCCTGTTCCCAGAGTTCCTAAGGATTCTCAGCTCCASATGCTCAAGAACAAGGGATTAATTAACAAGGTGAGATTCATTTCTTTCTAAATTAATAAGCAAGTAAAACAGAACCTTGAAAACCTCTCCATGTTGTTTCATTTACGGGAAAATTCAGACTGACTGCCTTGGAAAAACAGGTTTCAATTCTTCAGAATAYCCACAGATATAGTCCTTGTATTTTTCTACACATGGCTGGCTGACCTTGGCCGGATGCCAGGCAYTCCCCCAGGCTGCTCTATCTCTCTCCTCCTCAGGTGGACAGAGGAGAAGGARTACAACAAAAGGCTCATGGGTCAAGGTCAGGACAGGGAGGGATCACTCATCAGTTACCATTATGGGCAAAACAGATTTGGCTTGGGCAACTTTAGTTTATTACCAGTTAAATCCAGAAGAAATAGAATCAAATGTTAAAAAATATCCTCCCCACCCTGCCTTTCTTCTAAGGCATGACTTCAAATTTTCTCTAATTCCAACCCCACTGTGCACAGGGGGCACAGGGAATGGGGGCAGTGGTCAGTTGACACATCTTGTCTCGGCTGCTTCTTCCTCCTCACAGGACAGATTTCTCACACTTCACAAACTGCTTCACTGTTTGTGCCTTCAGTRTGGTGCAGTCCTTCAGGAACAGACTGCTCCAGTGTGGGACCCCCAAAGGTTCACAGGTCCCACCAGCAAAACTGCTCCAGTGAAGACTCCTCCCTCAGTGCACCACAGGTCCTGTCAGAAGCCTGCTCCAGCACAGGCTTCCCACAGGGTGACAGCCTCCTTTGGGCAATCACTGGTTCTGGGACRGGCTCCTCCACAGGCTGCTCCACAGCTGGGTGTACGCTCCATGGTGGACCTCCATGGGCTGCAGGGGAACATCCTGCCTCACCGAAGTCTCCAGCACAGGCTGCAGGGGAATCTCTGTTCTGGCACATGTGGCATCTTCTGCCCCTCTTTTGAAACAGACTTTGGTGCTTGCAGAACTATTCCTCTCAAATGTTCACAGTCTTCTCTTTGTAATGCAGCCCAGATTTTTTTTTTTCTCCTTCTCAAATGTTGTCCCAGAGGCATTGTCACTGTTGCCAGTGGCAGGTCTCTCTTACAGCCAGATGGCAGAGGTTCTATCACACATGTGGGAAATGTCCTCATCACAAAAAACAACTCCCTCACTATGATAACCCTGCCACACAAACCCAATACACTATACTTGACTGCAYCACAAAGAAATCAACTGAACCTCTTCAAATGTTGTGATCTTTCAAGACTCTAAAATTCTTTAAAAGTACCTATTACCTGTAGCAGTGTTAGCTGTGCAAGCAAAAACAGTAATTGGCTCTACTTCCTCCAGCATTGGAGTACTTCAAGTACTCCCAAAAAACTTCCAGAAAAAACTGTAGAGCACTATATAAAGGAAKACACATACACATACAMATACACTTCTTCTCAAGTTAGGAATTCCTTCTTCACTTCAAAAATACTCTTACATATTGCAATCAAGGAACACATACGAGAGAGAAGTACTTTACTTTTTTAATTTCTGCTCTTTTCTCTTTTTCACCAGCCTTCTAGATATCATCACTACTGTCTAATAGACAGTAAAAGTCAAAAAATACATATTTCTGTATTTCTGCAGATACTTCCATTGAACACTTTCTGCCAAGATGGAAACATTGACATCTCTCCTTTTTGCTCTTTCTTAAGTGAATTTATGATTCTTCTGCACTGCTTCCAGTGTTCTTCCATCTGACCTATACTTTATTTTTCTTCATTCAGCATAATTCTTCCACTTGAATCATCCACACTATTTGCAATTCATCTTTACTTGCCCTTTTACTTCATTAATAGTTTTGTGACCTTTGGTACGCATATTCGAATTCTTTAACCTGGCTTTGCTGTTCAAATGCATTCATTTTCACTAGACATGTACTGTCTTCATCCATATAAGCAACACAACCAGCCATAACTTCTGCCATATTCTTCTCACTCATATCCCAACTGCTGCCCATTCCTCAAAATCCCACTAGTTTTACAACTGAAAGACTTTAGAAACCACAATCTTCAGACTTTCATCCATCCCTGCTCTGCTTTAGGAACAAATTCCTCATATGACCTAGAAATTTMTGCTTTTGCTTTCAACATARAATCTGAAACAGTAAATTCAACCCAAAGTACATTGGTAATGCTCGACACTATCATTTACTGTCCTATTTTGTTGTTTTCCCCGTTTTGTGCCACATCAAGTCTCACTGTATAGCTTTTATTACAGCATGTTGGTCTTTCTAGCTATTTTCAAAGCTTGTAGAACTTTTGGATTTGCACGTTAAAAGTAGAGAGGACAAGGATATCCACACAAATACTCCCTAGAAGAAATCAAGAGAAAGCACTTGCAGTTCAGTTCTACAGAAAACTCAGCAAATGGAACTGCAAAGTAGAGGAGAAAAACYGTCCTTTTCAACTCTTTAATATTCATTAGCCAAAATAACATATCCTACCTATACTTTACACATGGACATTTTACTGGGCTGCATCCCAAACATACTCTAGTTTAAATATTTACATGACTAAAGACACCAACACCAGATCAACTGATTTTAAGAAATGTCACCAGTACCTGCTTTCTAAACGTATCTGATAACCAATTGTCTGGCCAATCTTTTCTCTTCTTTCTGCTGCCACTCTTTCAGCCACAGCAAGCGCTGCCAAGCGTCTTGGCTGAGTGCAAAATATACGGCAGGGAGTTCCATTTTTGTGACAGTCATCAAGAATAAACTGAGGAATCTGTAAAGAAGTGGTGTAAATTTACCTTTTAGCTTGATAAAATAGTAACTTTACTACAGTGAAACAACTTAACAGCACTTCAGTATCACACAGGYTGCAAAAGGACTCACAACAGAATTATCATTGCAAATGCACCTGAAGTGGCAAAAAGGCCACAAAAATCAATTTCTGCTACTAAGTTTAATCTGTTTCAAACAAAACAAAACAACAACAAAACAAAACAAAACAAAAAAAACAAACAAACAAACAAAACAAAACAAACGCCCGCCCCCATCAACCAACCAAGAGTTGAGGTTTCTCCCTCCCACTTCGGGAAAAACTATTAAAAAAGCCCTGCAGATAATCTTTCATTTTAATACAATAATAATCTAGATATTAGGAACAGAACTAGCTTTAGAAGAAAAAAGGGTATACAAAACTATAGCTACTTTCCCTTCAATATTCTTATGATTATTTTAATGAAAAATTGATATCCATGAGAAAATTGTGCAAAATCATTTATGCTTTTAGTATGTATCTGCTGGCTTAGTATTGCAAAAGCAAAAACGTTTAACTGGAACACAAGACTTTGAACCACACAGGAAAACAAAAGCCTTAAAACTAGAATTTTAATAATCCCTTATTATAGAAATATCAGATATTTGGCACCAGTTTTGTATAAATACTGTTATGTGTTTTATTTCATTAGAGAAACATACTTGAGTTGTTTTTCCTGATCCAGTGTCTCCTACAATCAAAACAACTTTATTGTCCTTTATTATTTTGACAATTTCTTCCTGTTTTTCAAAAACTGGTAGTGATTCCCTGAAGGAATCAAACTCTGATTCCCCTCTTTTCACTGGAACCTGAGGGATACCGTCACTAAGTCGTCCACTTGTCTTGTTCACTTCTTTGTTTTCTGTGAAGAGAAGTCAATAAATTATTTATACATACACAAACGAAGGTCACTAAAACAGTTTAAAATTGTACTTAAAAAWGAACAGTCCTGATTTTATCAGTATCCCGTCGATAAAGCCAGAAACCAAAAACCATCACATACCTAAAAGTCATTTTCATTGTAATGCATTCAGTTATTGTGCTTAAAATAAATATTGTTCAAATGACTTTTTACTTCCATAGAAATTCTGAACACAATTGAACTATCCCAGTGAATTGCTCAAGTTTAAAAAATGYGTGAAGAGCTTAAAGAGAAAGTAARCCAAAGAAAAAAGGCCTGGGGCACACCTTCTTGGCTTTTGTATTGGTTTACACATTCCTGTCTCATGAGTTTGCCTAGAAAAACCCACCCTACAGTTAAACACTTAAGTTATGCCAAACTGACAAGTGTGTTTTCTAACAAAAAGACAACTTTACTGTGATTCATATGCCTTTTTTCACATCATTATTGGTCTTTAAAACAACCTTTCAGTAAGTCTTACATAACCGACTACTTTAGTCTGCAAGATTTGTCTTAACACATACTAATTGAACCATGATGTATCAAGGGCCCTGGAGCCATGCAGCAGCCTTAGAAAGCACTGCATAAGTACCTAACAAACCTGCAGTCTTCTGAGGAGGCTACTTCACTGCCAGTATTTTAACTGCTACTCTAATTCCTTAAAAATTCTTTTCCAAAAGAATGAGAAGCTTACTGTAAACTCAATTTTAATGCACTTATATAGCCATAATGCAACTATTTAATGCAATTAACAGATTTGAACACTAAATTACAAACACTGTTTTACGAAGACAGACACAGACTAACAGATTAAAAGAGCCAAAGACAATTCTGGAGAAGAAAAACAAATTTTACACTACTCATTAATTTATATCTTACATCCCTAAGAAATTGCTTTTTGGTATTCTTATTGTTTCCCCCTGTTCACTAAAAATCCTATTAAACAAGAGAAACAACTGAGAAAGAAACCTAGCAAAGGAAGCACTTGAAGCACAAACATAATAAGTCATAAATATCCACTGAAACAAGGCATACTGCTGTTTTCTGTTCACTATAGCCATCGTCATACACATAAACACTAGAACTTTTACAATCCTAACTGTTAAGGCAACACCCATGCTAAAAGCATCGTTTAAAAAACTCTTATCTCAAGTTTGTCTGCCAGAGAACTTTACATACTCTAGTAATCAAGTTTACATAACAGCCTCTTAGAGACCAAATCTATTTTAAAAGACAATGAAACAAAACATGAACTCCTTCTTGTATCAAGAACATGGATTTCTAAAGCACAACAGCCAGTCTCATTTTCTCATAAGGGTGTTGTTAGACACAGTGATGGTAACACTTGTCTTTTCAATCTTACCCCATGGAACTTGCAGAAATTCACATTTCACAACTGTTTTTTAAAAAAAAGAAGTGGCTGAAATTGGCTCAAAGAATCAAAATTTATGTGACAAAAGGGAGACACTGCAATGTGGGTGACATGACTGCCTGAGCACCTGATGTCACCAGTTTCAAACAAGCTTATACTAACAATTCAAAGTCAAGAAGATTAACAGGCTTGGAAAAAAAGTGTCAAGACAGAACACGATACAGAAGACAGTGGGGGTTGTTTTTTCAAGTACATTGACTGACAAGTCCATATCACAAGATACATCACTGAACATACCAGATTCAATGGCAGAGGCATTTCCTCGTTCTGTCTTTGGCAGAAGTTCTGTTCGTTCTTTATTTGTGACGGGAAAATTCCGAATTAAAGTACGAATAATGTGTTTTGTACCAGGAGTTAAGGCACAAGTCATTACTGCATGTGTTAGTTCCAATCCATTCTTTTTTCTTACAGTTAGGTATCGATTAGCTCCTTTTCTGGGAGAAAGGAAAAAAAGGCATTTTAGGAATAAGCAAACTAGTTACCTCCGTGTCATGATCTTTGACAACAATTCTTTAAAGATTACTTTCAGTTTATTTTCAAATATAATGTCATAACTAGAATCTTCCAAATGATGTCCTAAGCAGCACAACGGAACATTCACATCAGTCATCATCAAAAGCACCCTTTATTCATGGGACATAGAGTAGAACAGACACTGCAGACATCAGATGACTATGCCCTGGTTATCACTGCATGTCTCCCAAAATACAGCCAGCTCTACCAATCATTTTATCAATCAATACTGAGAGTTATGACACCAACTTGACTAGAAGTTAAAAATCAATAGGCAGAATAGACAAAAAAGCTCCCTCCTACTGACATTCCATGCCTTAACAAAATCCAGAAGAACATATTAGATCCCAGGACGCTCATTAGCAAAGATTTTTCATGTAGAAATGGACCCAAAACCCTTAATCATAACACTGCACTACTTGTCAGACTGAACTATGACACCAAAAAGGCAAAGAATTGTACGTACATTTGAAACGGGACTAACTTGTGCCTGGGCTACAACAAACATATCAACCCTTTCAAAACAGCTTTTCCGGGTAAGAACAGAAGGTTCACACTAATAGTCCAGTGGCCTGTCCCTGGCAGGGGTGGAAGACTGGTGCAGGTACAAAGGTACTGGCAGGGCAGCCTCTGGGAGGAGAGACGCAGCCACCTCTGGCAGCCCCTGGCTCTGTCCCCTTCACACCCTCATTTCAAGTACTTATATACAGTGCTGAGCACTCCCTGAGCCTTGTCTTCTCTAGGCTGAACAGTTCCATCACTTGGCCTTTTCTTCACAGGGATGCTCCACCCTCTTCAGCAGGCTGCTGGTCCTCCACGTAACTCTCTCCAGTCTAGGTCTCTGTCCTCCCAGCCATCCCAGCACTGGACAGACACAACCCTCCAGGTGTAGCCTAATCAGTGCTGAGTAGAGGCCAAGAATGACTTTCTCTGCCTGTTGGCAACATTCGATTCTCCTCTGTGCTTCCCAACAGAAGTAACTCTTTTTAACGTGCTACTCTAAGTTACACTTTAGCTGTCAATGTAGGAGATTCTGTGCAAAATACACATCAGTGCAGGGAAAAAAAAAACCAGGACAAATCTTCCTGAGAACTCTTCTTTATGGACATGAAATCCTCACAACTGCATTGAAGATTAGCATGTCACCAGCTTTTGGATGCAGGCATCAAGCAAAGCACAGAGATGCTTATTTTTATACCTACTGTATCTTCCTTTGTACCATTCCCAGCAACAGTGAAGGACAAGCTAAAAATACGCACCGTTTTAACACTGATAACGAAATCCCACAAACATGCACCAAAAGGAAAAAATAATACATAAAAATTAAAGTCAAACTTACCCTTTACTTTTAGATATCAGTCCAAGAGACTGACAGAGCCGGTGAACAAACTTTCTTTCAGTTCTAGTGAAAGAAGATGGAAATTCCATTTCTAGAAAGATAATTTTAAAAAATAAAAATAAACACTCAACAGGCAGTGTCTCTGACGTATGACCTCGGCGATACGAGTTTCCCAATCCCCAAACCCCCCACGCTTGCCGTGAACGCCAGGGCTGGTGGCAGCGCTGTCCCCTCGCAGCCGTCCGGGACACGGCCCCGTTTCGAGCCGCCGCCGCGCTGGGGCAGAGCCCGCGGGCACCCGAGATGCACCCGCCGGCAGAGCCCGCGGGCCCGGCTGCCCTACGCACCCGTGTCCTCGCCGTAGCGGAACCGCTCCAGAGCCAGATTCACCGCGATCTCCACTTCCTCGTCCACACGGATATCCCTCAGACCTTTGCCGCCTCGGCCTCGGCCCGGCGCGGCGGGGGCGCCCGAGCCGCCTGTGCCCCCATCGGGCGGTCGCGGGGGGACGTTCCTCGGCCGCGACATGGCTCCGCGACAGCGCCGGGGCTCCGCCACAAGCCGGGAACCACAGGAGCGGCCCCCGGGCTAGCGGAGAGCCCCAGGGAAGCTGCAGGGCCGGGCCGGCGCGGCGCCGTGACGTGACGTGCTGCCCAGCGCCGGCCGGGAGCGGGCGGAGCCGACAGCCGGAGCCGGGGCTGCGCAGGCGGGGCTGCCTTGCAAGCGGAAGGAAGCGCTTGGAGTGTTTTTGTCCCCGGTAGAGTGTTACACTGTGTATTGTGGAAGCGGTGTTGCGCGGTAGAGTCGGCTGTGGCTAAAGAGCCAGTGCTAATGCCTGTCACATCACTAATCATGCGATTTAATTAAATGACGTTAAATGTAGATGGCAATATTATCGCAGTTCTCAGCCGCTGTTTTCCATTTTTATTTCTCGCCGCTTTTGTTATGTCTTGGCAAAGTGTGTCTGTGACATCCCTTGTTCTGTACCAAAGTCTGTGGTGAGGACTGGGAGATTGTTAAAGTCAGTTGTAAAAGTTGAGAGCTTTCGAGCCAACATTTCTACAGTTTTATAGTGGGCTAGTTTCTGGATTTTACGTGAATATAGAGAAAAAAGATAAAAGTCCCTGACACGTGCACTGGTGTCTTTGTTCAGTGAACAAAAAATTTACAGCAAACATCACCTCCCCAACCAAATGGGTCGTGACGTGGTCAGATAGGGAAGTTTTCTTAACAGTTTAGCAACCCACATGGGACCCTAGGCCACCACCTTCAGAGCCCCTCTTCTTCAAACAGCCAACTGTTGTGGAGTTCATGGGAAACTGTGAGTTCACCTGAGATCTTTGAAGCAAGGAGTATCCAAAGGATCAATGTTAAATTCCCAGAGTATATTCAACATAAACTCATAAGCGTCTCAAATTATTTTTATTAAATTCCATAAACTATTTCAGACTTTCAGGCACTGCAGCATTACATACATAGTTGGGGAAATTAGTGTGTTGAGTATGGGTGCACAGCCTGATCAGCAAAAGGCACACATAAAGGGGTTTTTAGAGTCTCTCCCAAGTTGATTAGGGGACTGAGGCCCCCTGTAAAGTGTACAGGGGATGTTGAGGTCTCTTTTCAGGCATGCAGGGAGCTTTGGTCCTTTGTAAAGCATGCAGAGGGTTTGCAGTCTGACACAAACCATGGACGGACACAGGCAATAGTTATCCAAGTACAAAAAAATACAGCTAGCTCCAGGAATTTATGCCGCCACAAAAAGAATCACAAATGGCTGTCCAACTTGACATGAGTTTTCAAGTATCAGACTGAGCTCACAGTTAGGAGGGTGACTATGAACTGACTTCCTTTTTCAGGGACTGCAAAGAGACCCTATGAACATGCCATCTGTGGCTGGGTGGTAGTAGACCAGCTGTCAGGCTGGGCAGAAGCCTTTCCAGCAAGACTTATTCAGGAAGAATAATAAAAAAATTTCATAAAGAAATCAGTGCTCATGTTACAACAAATATAAATATAAGAGTTGTTAGATAGAGATGAATGCTTGACCCAGAGTAGAGAAAAGGATCAACCTCTTGATTAGTAATTGACTTTTGAGAATCCTTTGTGGTTTCATATTGATAAATATTTCTGTCCTATGACATTCTCGTTAGCCTTAATTCTATTAAGTTTGTTACTTGTTATAGTGTTGTATGTAAGAGCATGGTTAAATGCCTTTTTTTTTACTGTTAGTGTATTAACAGGTATGCTCAATTAAAACACAGGTAGGAGCGTTGAGATTTACAGTCAGTAGGGATAGCTCAGTGTGCAGCTGCAAATTGGGCTCTGAGTGGCATGAGCCCAAACAAAGCGATTGAAGCTAGCACCTATATTTGCATTTTAAAAGTTTCCTTAAAAGGGGTGAAGAAAAGTGATCTGAGAGTTGTCCTGTGGGTGGGGATTGACCAGAAGCCATCTAGTATTTCCTGCCCATTTAGATGGACCTGAGAGCTCCTGGGATCAGTTATGCAGGGACTTCCAGAAACGTGACCAGGCATTGTGCCACAGAGAAGGCCAGTCATTTTCCAAGAGAGTAGGTCGCTTCCTCCATGTGTCACGTAGCTGCCTGAATCTGGAGTTGGGATTTCTCTCTGAAGGTCTTAGAATGTGCACGGTTTGAGTTGCAAGGTTTGAGATGGAGGGTAAAAAGTTATTTGTGCCTTGAAGGGCTGGAATAGAGAGGAACCGAGACAAGATCAGAGCCCAGACCTTTGGGGACCCAAGGAATCCCTCTTGTCAGGGCAGCCCCATCTTTTCCCACCCCACCCAATCCCAGCTCTTCCCATGGCCAGAAGGGAGCTGGAACTAAGACGATTAGCCCTAAGGCACTTGCTGGGAATACCTCAAAATGTCCCTTAAATCTCTAGTGTGGACAGAGCGGAGACCCACCCAGGATCCTTCATGCATTCATGCCTGTCCCTTCTGATATCCCACTGCCCTCATTCACCCTCGCAGGTGACCTAGAGCAATGCCTACTGCCTGCTCAAGTGGCAGATTCTGAGCACTAGGGATACCAAGGCTGTCATCACCCCAGCACCACAGCTTCCCAACACCAGTGCTTCCAGCCTGGCCATGTCCTCTTCCCCTTGGCAGGGCTGAGCTGTGTATAAACTGCAAGGGCAAGGGTGGGAGAGGGCAGCAGGAAGTCCTGAGGCATAGTCAGGGTACAGAGCCACTGGGCTGAGACCTGCTGCTGGGGCTAGGAGCCAGCTGCAGTAGGGTGGTGAGGGACCCTGAGGGTTTTGGCTCACCAGTGAGCCTAACAGCTGCCTCTCTTATGGACTTCTGTGGGCTCTGCAGGTACGTCACAGACTGGCGCAGGTACGCGTCTGCTCTGTCGATCTCCTCTTCCAGCTGAAGAGAGCACAAGGGAGCAGAAGGAAGGATTGGCACTGACTCTTTCCCTTGAATGGACAGCCCCTGCATCCAGGATTGGCATCCTTGCATGGCCACCCATGATGGCCAGCCAAGAGCTGGCTAGTGCCAGGGTTTGGAGGGAACAGAGAGATGGTTACTACACAGGGAGCCTCAGGGCTGTCCTGATGCCAAAGCGCAGCTGGATTGGGGCTCTGTTGGCAGCCTGACTCGGGGAGGGACTGGAGCCTGGAGAAGAGCCTACAGGGCTTACACTAGAGGGGAGTAGTGTGTGGGGAGCAGTGTGTGGGGCGCAGGCTGTTGGTGATGAGCACAGCAGTAGGCAGGGGCCACAGCTGCCAGTCCCACACAATGTGTATTGGGGGCAAAGGGCTTGTTCAGATGGATTCTGGGGCTATGAGGCCATCCTTACCAGCCATTCGGCAAACTTCCACCGCTCTTCTGTCTCCAGCAGCTGCACAAGATTCCACATCTTCAGGAATATTGTTGCTCGAAGCAGGGTTTCCCAAGAGGCCTGCAGAGCAGCAGAGAATGGGAAATGGCACAGCATGCCAGGACATAGGGCCAGCCAAAGGCAGGAGTGCTGCATTCTTTGAGGCACAGAGGAGAAGGCAGCTGAGCCTGCTCACAGGGGTCACCAGTAGCTCAGAATCTTCACCTGTGCCACAAACTGGTTCTCATCATACATGTGATAGAAGAGCGGGAGCAGGCTCTGGTGCACACAGTCATGCAGGGACATATCTGTGTCTTCCTCTGCCAACTCCAACACCACTTTAAAGAGGCGCATGGAGAGCAGCTGCACATGACTGGAGTCCTTGTGAAAAGGAGGAGAGAAGAAGCTCAGCCCTGACTGCTCCAGGCCTGCCTGGGCATGGAAATGAAAATCCACAAGGGCACAGTTTCCTAGCAGCACCTGTGGTGGGGACCACAGAACCTTACATGGTCAAAGAGAGGCTGGAATGCCTCAGCCAGCTGCAGAGCAAGGGAGCTGGCAATTGGCACATCCGTGTGCAGGAGCATCTCACTAAGCACAGAGAGAGTCAGCCACACCACCTCCGTGTCTCCATCCTTCAGTACCTCTGTGAAGGTTTCAGTCAGAATTTGCATGCTTCCAGCCTGTGTGGAACACAATGCAAGGTTGTGAAGCCATGAAAGGCAGCATTGCCAGAACCACTGTAGCAGTTCAATCCCATGCTGATGCCTCAGAGCCCAAAAGGCAAAGACTTGTTCCAATGGACTCTGGTAGATGAATGTACAGCCAGGAGAGCTGGGAGCARCAGCCCATCTTCTGAAGCCCATCCAAGTGCAAGCTACTCTTTACCCAGGCACWCACTAGCAGGACAGTTTCAGCTGTGGTGCCAGCTTCTCACCATAGGTTGTCCCTTGGAGAGCACCACGAGGCATCTGAGCACCAGGAGACGCATCAATCTGCACTCCCGCAACAGATAGATGTGGGCAAGCTGTCTGATGCGCTCATCCCATTTCTCTACGTTAAGGCAAGGCAGGAGCTGAAACACACACAGCAGTGACAGTGTCGTGTCAACCCAGCATCAAGGGACAAAGGGAACACAGCAAAGCCCAACTTCTGCTCCTCCTCCACTAACTAGACTGTCCCGCAGCTGCATCTCCAAG
>NW_026624563.1:0-1063 GCF_030028575.1 Malurus melanocephalus
TGTACCACAAGGATGATTCCACCCCATTTCCTCCCTTTAGCAGTGTCCAGGCTCTGCTGCTCTGGTTCAGGAACAGGGATAGAAGAGGACTTGGGAGTGTCCTTGCTCCTGCTGACCTGTTCCTCCTGATCTTTCTCTCCTGYTGACTTCAATCAGTAATTTCCTGTMAGAGCSCAATCAGAAGGTTCATGTCCCTGCCCCCAGCCAGACCTGTGCACCCAGGGTTTGTTTGTGTGTGAGCCAAATCTCTCCTGATGGATCACTCCCTTCTCCACGCAGTGTCCTGCACTCTGCTGATCCAGGGGTGGCACTGGGTGGGCTTTAAATCCCTTCCAACCTGAGCCATTCTGTGGTTCTGTGATTCGATCCCTCTGCAGTGCCTGCTGTCACTATGGCAACCTCTGCGAGGATGGGCTGTGGGGCGGGCATGCTGTGTGGGATTGGGATGCTGTGTGGGATTGGGATGCTGTGAGGGATTGGGATGCTGTGTGGGATTGGGATCCTGTGAGGGATTGGGATGCTGTGCAGGATGAGGATGCTGTGTGTGTGAGGATGCTCTGTGGGATTGGGATGGTGTGCGGGATTGGGATGCTGTGAGGGATTGGGATGCTGTGCAGGATGAGGATGCTGTGTGTGTGAGGATGCTGTGTGGGATTGGGATGGTGTGCAGGATGAGGATGTGTGGGATTGGGATGCTCTGTGGATGAGGATGCTCTGTGGGATTGGGATGGTGTGCGGGATTGGGATGCTGTGAGGGATTGGGATGCTGTGTGGGATTGGGATGCTGTGTGGGATTGGGATGGTGTGTGGGATTGGGATGCTGTGTGGGATTGGGATGCTCTGTGGATGAGGATGCTGTGTGGATGAGGATGCTCTGTGGATTAGGATGCTGTGCAGGATGAGGATGCTGTGCTGGATGAGGATGCTCTGTGGATGAGGATGCTGTGCAGGATGTGGTCACGCCGAGCCGCAGCTCAGGGTCAGGCAATCCAGTTAGGGCTGATGCAGCCAGGGGAGGGTTACGGCTCTCCTCCTCATGGCCATGGAATTGCCATCTGGAATC
>NW_026624563.1:3005-4659 GCF_030028575.1 Malurus melanocephalus
CATGGGGATGGGATGATGGGATCCATGGGGATGGGATGATGGGGATGGGGATGGGATGATGCCATCCTGCACCTGTGCCCCTCCGGAGCGCACATGGTGCTGCAAGGAGGGATTGAAATCCTTGAAATTGAAAGGCTCATTGAAATGGAGCATGAGTCTGTTTTCCTACGCTGCCTGAATTTAACCCCTCCCCAGGGAAGAAACAGCCAGGTTCCACATTCCCCTTTTCTTTTCAGCTCTTAAACGGTGTAAAGTGCACTGCAGGCTTTATTAATTCAGATTAAGCCACACAAAGCTGTGATAACAGGGTGCTGTTGGAGTATTTTGCTTATCGTGTCGTTTAAAGGGTTACTTTGGGGTTTTTGAGGTTTTTTTTCGGCTGGTTTGTCCAACCATCATGGCCTGTGATTAAAAAAAATACCTTGATGATGGGGGAGGGTAAACTACCAGAACTCGAGTGGTTTAGGCTTCTGGCTGCTTTTTCCTTCATCGTTTTCGGTTTCTATCTGCTGAACTTTTCCCTTTATTTTGATTAATTGGCCCCTGCAGTGTGTTGGTGCTGTTTCCTCATTAATTTCATCAAAGCAGGAGGGCTGACAGCAAAGGCCACCTGATGGCTCTTGGATGAGCTTCTCCTGCTYTGAAATACGGTCTGTGCTCCTGTATTTCAAAGCTTTGCAGAAATCACCAGGTGCCATCTGCATCTCCTGCACTGGAGCTGCTGCTGTGAAAATATCCGGGAATGCTGGCACGGGGGAGGGAAGGAGTGGAGAAAGGAAGTGCCATGCCTGATAACGTGTTGATAACCCAGCTTGAACGGCAGTAAATGTTTTTTCATTAACTTAGTGCCTTGAAAGGCTTTTTTTTTTTTTTTTTTTTTTTTTTTTTTCCTAGAAACATATAAAGTCAGGGAACTTCCACCGGGGTAAGAATATTCAGACTAAAAGTGGCAGTGGTGAAATGTCCCCATTTGTAGAGCTCCTTTGGGGCCATAATGAAGCAGTAAAGTACAAACTGCGGGGTCAGTGTGAGTGTACCTGTGTGCCCTTGCTGCCCTGGGTGACAAACATGACCTTTCCTGTAAAGTGCTTGAGCTTGGAGAACTTGGAGCTGCTTGGAGAGGTTTCCAGGAGAGCTCTGGGGAAATTTGACTCAAAATCCCCTGGAGGAGGAGGAGGAGGAGGGCTGGGGGTGCTGCTGTGGCTGAATCCATCAGGAGAGGTGATAACAAACCAGGAGAAAGCAAAGGAAAAAAGGGAAATATGGCAAAGCAGGGATTATTGGTCTCACAGCCTCGTGTTTCACCAAAAATCACGGAAATGGGGCATTTGCTGCTTATCAGACTTCACCCCATTCCCACCCCAGATTCCTGAGCTGCAGGGATTTTTGTTCCTCTGATCAAAGAAAATCCATGCACTCCGTTCCCAGCTGGGGGAGGCTTTTGTCCTTTAACTGAATTGAGAATTGCTCGCTGTAATTAATTACCAGAGTTGTGCTGCTGTTGTGTGTGCTTTGGGTGGTGGTGCWCACCTCCCCTAAATCCCCGTGGCTGTGGGATGAGCATCCTGCTCTCCTCAGCATCCTCCATCCTCATTAAAGCTCCTTTAATTAAAGTTCCCCCTTCCCATCCTCTGCTGAGCCGCTGTTTGAGCCC
>NW_026624563.1:6291-8020 GCF_030028575.1 Malurus melanocephalus
AGCCTTTCTGAAATGTGTTGCAGAATCTCCTGCAGGTTGTGACCCCAGAGTTCTGATTTTGGCAGTGACCTCTTATAAATAGTTGTCATATTTAGTGTAATAATTTTAGAGGAAAAAAACCTGCAGGACATTTTTTTTTCCCCTGGTTTTTATGTGAGTGCAGAGCAACGTTCAGTGTCTCACCCACGCAGCAGCCTGGCTGTCTCTGTCCCAAATTTCCTGATTTCCATTTCTTKGTGACAGGGAATGTGCAGCACTGATGGGAGGGTTCTGACAGTGTCACTGTCACCTCCCCAGCCCTGCTCTGGGAGTGACAGCTCTTTTGGGATGCACTGGGGACAATCTGAAATGGGCTGGGAGGGCATTGCCTGGGTTCTGGATCCATGGAAACCCCCAAAGCTACTGAAAAATTGGGGGTGCCTCTGAAAAATTGGGGATGGCTCTGAAAAATTGGAGGTGGCTCTGAAAAATTGGAGGTGGCTCTGAAAAATTGGGGGTGCCTCTGAAAAATTGGGGGTGCCTCTGAAAGATTGGGGATGCCTCTGAAAGATTGGGGGTGCCTCTGAAAAGTTAGGGATGCCTCTGAAAAATTAGGGATGCCTCTGAAAAATTGGGGGTGGCTCTGAAAAATTGGGGGTGGCTCTGAAAAATTGGGGGTGGCTCTGGAAAATTGGGGATGGCTCTGAAGAATTGGGGATGGCTCTGAAAAATTGGAGATGCCTCACCAATTTGCGTGTTGAGATGGTTGTTTGAGGTGCCTGAGGACACTCATGGTGTTGGTGGTGCTGCAGGGTTGGAATTGGTGATGTCCAGGGCCAGTCCAGGGCACTGGAGCAGAGGGACAGCATGGGATGGGCAGGGTTTCCCTGTGGCAGTGCCAGCTCTGCTCCCTGTCCCTTTTCTGCCCCACAGGGTGTGTTCAGGCAGCCTGAGCCCCTCCCAGGGCCACTGTCACCTTATCTGTCCCCTTATCTGTCCCCTCCTTGTGTCCTGGGCAGGACCTTCTCCAGCAGAGACAGCGCTGCTGCCTTTTGATTGTGGCTTCCACTGCCCTTGCTGTGTGCTAAACACAGTGTGCAGAGAATGTAGAGATATATTATATATAGAGATACGTTATGGAGGTGTCATGTTATATGGATGGCTACGTGTAATTTATTTATGAAATACACATTTATCTTAGGTATCAGATTTATTATATACACATATATATTAGAGAGGTGTCATAGATTTAATAGATATATCTGTTAGGGAGGTATCATGTATTTATTTATACATATATTATGAGGTTCTGGATGGCTCCCTAACACATATATTTATTTATACATATATCATGAGGTTCTAGATGGCTCCCTAACACATATATTTATTTATACATATATTTATTTATACATATATTTATTTATACATATATTTATTTATACATATATTATGAGGTTCTGGATGGCTCCCTAACACATATATTTATTTATACATATATCATGAGGTTCTGGATGGCTCCCTAACACATATATTTATTTATACATATATTAGGAGGTTCTGGATGGCTCTCTAACACATATATTTATTTATACATATATTAGGAGGTTCTAGATGGCTCCCTAACACATATATTTATTTATACATATATTGTGAAGTTCTAGATGGCTCCCTAACACATATATTTATTTATATATATATTATGAGGTTCTGGATACCTCCCTAACACATATATTTATTTATACATATATTA
>NW_026624563.1:9941-12127 GCF_030028575.1 Malurus melanocephalus
CTGGGCCAGGGGCTGTCTGGAGGTCAATCTTAGCCATTCAATAGCTTTAGAACCCAGAATGTGAGACAGATCATCAACACTTGTGAATTTATAGCCACTCCTGGAGAATTCCCTCTCTCTGCTGGCCCAGCAGTTCCAGCTCATCTGGAGAAAGCTTGGAGATTTTTCTTTGTAGYTTTTTTCTCCTTCCTTCTTTTCTGCAGCTTCAGTGTGAGTGAGTGTGACCTGAGCATATTAAAATGTTATTCGGGTGCTATTTTAGCCAACTCATTTTTATTCCTTAGGAAATGAATTGAGTAGCTTCAGTCAAAACTGCTCGTTAATCTCTGTGTAAAATAAATATCTGTGCTATTGCTTAAGTCTTGCCTCAGTTTTGCAAAGCTCCATAAACTGTGGGATGTGCAATTTCTGTTCTGTTTTTGCAGGGAAGCAATGCAGTGTGTCCTAAAAAGCTATCAGGGATGCTGTGTAATTTAATAACCCTATTTTACAGCAAACTCAAGCACTGTGGTGGTGTGAAATGAGGTTTTCAGTACTCTTGCCTTAGACTCTTTTCACATCAGTCATTTGTTTTCTGCTTGGCTGAACAGCTGAAAGAGAAACTTTCACTTTTGCAGTTTAATATTTGTTGTGTCCCATTGTTTTGGGTTTTTTTTTTAGGCCTGTTTTTGGTTGTGTTGTGAGCAATGTCTTGCTTTAATTGCCAAGCCATCCAGGAGCCTGGACAATAAGGGCCTGCCTTTTATTTTAGAGCACACAGAAATACAAATTTATTTGAAATTCATGTGGCTGGTTCAGGGTCTGTTACCAAGCAGAAATAATTCCAGGTTTTTCAACGGGTTTTATTGATTATTTTTTTCTCCCAGTGAATGTGCACAGCCCCTGTTTTTGTTTTTTTTTCCCCAGTCCTTCTGAAGAACTTCCCCCTGTCTGTGTGGAACATGTTTCCCAATGCTCTGGAGCTGGCTGACCTCTATTTTAAATGTCAGGGGTGCTTCACCCCTGCCCTGCAGATTCCATTTGCCTTTTTTAACCCTTCCTTGGGACCCTGCTCAAAGCAACACCACTTTAGAGAAGCATTTGTGCCCCTGGAGCTGTGTTTTACACCTCTGGAGTCATTGGTTTTTCCAGCTGTAGGATCTGGGAAGTGCCTTTGTCCAAATTGGATGGCAGCAGACAGGCTGAGTTTCTGGGTGGCCAAAAAAAATCTGGATATTTTGCTGGATAATTATGAGGAACAAATAGTGGGGGTGTGCAATGTGCAGTTTGTGCACTCGAAAGTTTTTAGCTGTGATGGTGGTGCAGATTTAGGAAATGCTGAATGGGCAGAGGATCACTGTGGGTAAAGATCCACCCTGTTCACTGCTGGAGGGGAATTGGAGCAATCTGCTCCTGTGCAAGGTGTCCCTGTGTGACCCAGGGATGCTCTCCAATGTCCCTTCCACCCCAAACCCCCTGTGATTCCAGGCTTTTACTGTGCCTCTTTCCTCTGGGTGGGGAGGAAGGAAATGCTGCTTTGAAGTTTGGATTTTTTGTCTGTCTTCCAGAAGAGCACACATCAGGAATTGCATTGTCTTGTCTGCCTTGGAAAAACCTGTTCCAAAGGGTGCAAAATGTGTGCTCCACACTTGGAGGAGCTGGAACGTGTCTGAATGACCTTAATGTCTTAATGACCTTAATGTCTTAATGACACATCAGCATCTCAGTGTGAGCAAGAGCTCCTGAATCTTTTGTTGAAGGTGTTGCTTTGAAAGGGCAGTTTTTAATAATGACACAGACACGGTTAAGGGGATAAAAAGGGTTTTACCTCGGGATTTGGGATCCCAGGTGCACAACTTGATGGCAGAATGCACACCCGTGTACAGCACCTGTACAAGTTTATAGATTTCAGGAATTAGCATTTCTATCCAGGATTCCCCAATAAGATACAAGTTTTATAGGTTTCAGGAATTAGCATATCTATCTAGGATTACCCAATAAGATACAAGTTTTACAGGTTTCAGGAATTAGCATATCTATCTAGGATTCCCCAATAAGAAACTTCCCAAATGCAGCGATGTCCCCCTATTCTAATGAATGCTGGATGAGATCAGAGCTCAGTTTACACAAGATGTTCTGGACAGAGGCTTCACCCAAGGCTGAGCTCGGGTTTAAGCTTCACCCAAGGCTGAGCTCGGGTTTAAGCT
>NW_026624563.1:13411-15456 GCF_030028575.1 Malurus melanocephalus
GTGTGTGCTGGAATGGGAACACTGGGACACTGCAGTGTGTGCTGGAATGGGAACACTGGGACACTGCAGTGTGTGCTGGAATGGCAGTGCTGGGATGGAGCAGTGCTGAAATGCTGAAATTCCAGCACTGGGACACTGAAATGCTGAAATCCAGCACTGGGACACTGCAGTGTTGAAATCCAGCACGGTGGCAGCATCAGAGGCTCCGTGCTCAGAGCAAAGGAAGGAGCTTGCAGTGGTTTCACCAAGCTGGAATTTGGCCTGGGGTTAGACTGCTATACAGCCTTCTAGTTGGGAATCGTTAGCTGCTGTAAGAACTTGTAGTATTGGTCAAAAATGATTCGTCAACCAAAAAGCAAAGCCCCAGACAAACAAGGCTTTTCTTTCATTTTTAGCGCAATCTGGGAAGAAGTACACAAAAATAGCAGGATTTAATAAATAAATAAAGAAGCAAGATGAAAAGGCCAATGTCTTCTGGCTGTAAAGATCTGTATGGGAAATGGTTTGACTTTTGGGGAATCTTTCCAGCATCACCGGCTGTCACTGTTGGTTAACTGGTTTGGTGTTCCTGTAGCTCTGGCCACCTTTTGAGGGAGACAAGAAAGTAAYTGGAGATACAAATTTAAACCTCTCAAACTGCAAATCTCATGTGAGATGTTGGATCAGAGCTGTTGGTGATTCCTGGTTTGTCTATGGCTCAGTATTTGTATGTTTGAGTTACAGATGTCAGCCCAGAATTATTTGCCAGGAAAACATTGATCTGATCTTTTTGAGCACAGTCTTGGAAGTCTGGAGTMGAGTATTTTGGCATAGTTGGTTTATCCTTAAATTTACTCTTTGTGCAGTACCAGGGTGCTTTTCAGCAGTGGTGTTTCTCTATAGTTTTTCCCCCCAGAACGAGTAAAATAAATAACTGCTTTTCACAACTAAAGTTCTTAAGAAAATTCAGATGCATTTGGAGTCAGTCTGGTATCATCCACCCTTTGAGTGTGTGAAAGAAGAGCTTGCATATTTTCTAGGGTTGTATTCCTGTTAAACTGTTTTTCCAGACTTCAGTATCTGCTCTTGAACACACTTTATTCTGCAAAAAGCTGTTGAATTCTTAATTTGCAGAACACAGCTTTCTCTCAGCACAGTGAAGGCAGTGGGCGAGGAAGGAGAAGTTTTGAATTCTTTGGAAAACAAACAGCACAATTCCAAAAATGGATGCTCTGCATCTCCTTGTCCTGTGAATATACGTGGACTGAGCATATTAAATGTACTTAAACATTTATCTGTTTAAAACTTAAACATTTATCTGTTCCCACCTTCAGCCTTGACTGTTCCAGATAGAATGAGCTGATACATTTGGAACCATTGTACTTGGGAAATCCATAAAATACTTGTTGTGACAAAGCTACTAAATCTTACCTACTTTGACAGGTACTTTTTATATAAATGGAGCTTCAGCCATATGATAAAGGTATTTTATGACATRGTTTATGAAGGGCTGATAAAAATTCTCGTTTAATACTGTGCACTTTTTGGCTGGTTTCTTTTTTGCAGGGTGATGCTCTGACCTCCCTCAGGAGGTGGGACTGAATTAATGCTTTTTGTTGGGCTAGGATTGGAACAGCTGGGACTGTGCTGAGCTGTTTGACATTGGGCTCCAATTGTGCAATTCAGACAAACCCTTGTGGGGCAGCCAAATTCCAGTAGTGTTCATTCAGGTTTTGTGTTGAAGTGTTGATTTGAAACCCAGCCTTCAGGTTGAAGTGTTGATTTGAAACCCAGCCTTCTCCTGACCGTTCTTCTCTGCAGGATCTTCTTGGGTCATACAAAAAGCCTTCTTTAGATGTCAGATCTGTAAATTGGGTGCATTTTAGAAGGATGTTCCTTTCATTCTGCCCTTCCTGACCTGTGCCACCCTCCTCTGGCAGGAATGCTGTGATGGCACGAACAGCTCCACGGGGATGGGGTGGGACAGACTGAGGAGATCAAGAAAGGTTTAAAAGTCAGAGTTGTTGCCATGGTGGGATGGTTAAAAACAGCAGAGTTCCTTTGAA
>NW_026624563.1:16776-21001 GCF_030028575.1 Malurus melanocephalus
AATAAATAACCAGACAGCAAACTTGAGTGTAATTAACACCTCCCTCCATTAACATGAACTGCAGGGAAGGCACATGTGTGTTCTGTATCCTTTATTTGATCCTTTCCCRTTTGATTTCCATTTGATTTGATTATAGTGACATTATGAAAAGTCAGATCCGGGAAGGCACAGAATATCCAGGAGTTGCTTTGGACTCTGCTGAGAATTGTAGGTGCACAGACTCCAAAGTCCTGATTCCCTGGCTTTTGTCCTGCTTTTGTGCATGTCCAGTGCTTTTATTAGCGGGAAAAAAACCCTGTCACTGATCTCCACAGGGACAAAACCACCTTTGCATCAAGGAGTTTCCTGCTGCTAGAAAAGCAAAGCTAAGGGTAATAGTTCAAAAAATTAAATGTTTGGCTTTATAAAGCTCTTCCTATCTCTCTGGATTTCACCAACTAAGAATCTTTCCATCTCATTCCTGATCCCATTGCTGTTCCTCACTTCCCTTTTGAACTGGACCTGCTGTAGGTGTGGGATTGTTCTGTCCATGGATTTTGCATCAGGAAACAAAACATGAACCATGGGGTGATTTTGCATCACCTGAGCTGTGCAGTGGGAGAGGTAATGGTGATATTTCAATCAGCTGAAGAGAATTTTGGCTGAGGGGGTTGTTCAGTTGTGTGCTGACATTTGCTAACGAGCATTAATTAACACCACAAGATAAACCTGGGCCTTGTTTAGAAAGGGAGGAATTTAACAGCAGCAGCAATTAGGGACATTAGCAAAAGCTGAGTCTTGTTAAAGGAAATAATTCTTTAAATGGAGGAACTTTGAGAGGTGCTGGRATTCCTCCCTGCCCTGGGGAACTGGGATGAGGTTGGTGTGAGCTCAGGGGGTTCAGAGTGAAGGGCTCTGCATTGGCTGCCTCTCACTGACATTTACTGATTTATTTTTATTTCTGCAGCTTTCATGAAGGTGTTTGGGTAGGACTGAGTTGGCTTCAGCTGTGGGGTCTGAGGCTGAGCTTAAGGGATTTTGTTAATTTTAATCAAACTGCTCCRTGGCAGAAAGTAAAGACATTATTCCTGCTTTTCTTTATACCAAACCTTAGCCTAAATAAGGGATCTGTTACGAGAAATCTGTTGCTCAGGTTGAATTTGAATGGGATTTTCCTGTTCCTCTCTCTTCTCTTTGCAGTTGTTAATGTGAGTTCTTGGCTGGTGGCCAGGGCAGGTGAACATTTGGTGTGTTTTGGGTTCAGTGGGTTCAGGTGATTTCAGCAGGAGATCCAGACTGTCATTATTCCAAGAGCTCTGTTTCTCTGGAGGGTTTTTCTCTCCCTCTCTCTGTAAATCCCCCAATCTCTCAGCTCAGAGGGTTCTCCCTGGAGGTTCCACTGGGTCAGGCTTTGGAGCTCATCCTTTGAGCTTGGGTTTGATCTCAGAGGCCTTTTCCAATTAACAATCCTGTGATTCTAAAGGGCCAAAGCCTTTAAAAAAAAATCTCAGCTGAATTCCAGGGTGAGAGTCAGGCTGGCTGTCCAGATACCAGGTCAGCTCCAGCTAAAAACATCCCAAATAATTGCACTTAATCCTGGTGGGGAAAAAATGTGCTTAATTCTGGTCCAAAACACCCCCAGTCCCATCAAGAGGCAGCATTTGTAGGATCAGCATGGCTGGTGAAGCTCACTGTGCTGTGTGGCTGTAGGGAACTGTAGCTTCTGGAAAGTTCCATGGACAATGGTGCTTCCATCTTTTCATCTCAATCTGCTGATCCATGGTGGGCATTCCCTGATGGAGCTCTGGAGACTCTGACTGGGAAATGAATGTCTGGGAAGGCTGCAGGGGAGGTGAGGCTGCAGGAACACAGGATCTTCCCAGCCAAGCAGTTCCTGATCCGAAGGGAAATTTAGGACCAGCATTTTGGGAAGAGTGTTGGAAATGTCTGATTTGTACTGTGGGCTGAGATAACGACTAGGCTGGCACATTCTGGATTGCCTGGGTGGATGGGCTTCGTAAATACGGATTTTTCTCAGTTCAGTCTTTAAGAAGATGGTTTGACTAAATGAAAGCAGAGCATGAATTGAAAATGGGTGTTTGCTGCTTGAGGGCTCATTGTTGTYCCACTCCCTTTAATTTCCCACCCCTGTCTCTCTGTTATTTGCTCTTTCAGTGAACACTGAGGAAAAACCACTGCTGCTTTTGTGCACAGCACTGTTGATGTGTTTGAGCTGTATTTTGCCTCCTTTGTGAAAGATCCCCTTTCATGTTTGTGTGTGCTGCACTGCAGCTAATTCCTTTTTTCTCTTTTTTTTTTTTTTATTTTTTTGTCCCCAGGGGATCTACAAATACCTCGAGAGGAATTTCTCTGACTTCAAGCAGAGAGGCTTTGTTGTTGGATATGACACACGAGGTCAGGTCACCAGCAACTGCAGCAGTAAGAAGTATGAGTATTGATTACATTTGCAAGACTAGAAATGAAATTGTGGCTTTCAATGCATTCTGTCCTCTCAGCACTTTTTCTTTATTCTTTTTTTTGTGAACTGGGCACTCTCTTTCCTCTCCCTTGGTTCATTTAAATTGTAGTGAAGAGGGGCTGGGGATAAATCCTCTGTGGTATCAGTTTGTCAGCAAATGTGGGGTGTAAGGCTGCTTACTGCACCAGAGAATTCACAGATTAAATGCATGAGAACATCAGGCTTGATGTGCCTGGAGACAAATTTGAATATGAAGGTAAATTCAGAGTATTAACATCCAGCTGGAAATCCCTAAATATTAATTCACTTTTAACACTGTCACTCTCTGGTATTTCATGCTTGATTTAAGCTTGCTTGGGGGAGAAGAATTGCACCTGCAGCCTGCTATAACCCAGGCTGGATAAAAAAAAACAAAGTGTATTTTCACTTTGAGGGGATTTTACCTGGAATGTTTAAATGTAAACTTCCAGCAATTGCAAATTGTGCTCTTTGCAAGGAAAGGGGAGAAAGCTGCTGCCTGAATTCTCTAAGGAATGTTAATCCCTCATCATTCAGGGAGCAAAACACGTGGTAAAAAAACCCAACTCAGTAGCTAATTAGTATTTAGGTAATGAGAAGCTAATTATTGCTRTAACTAAAACTGTTCTCTGTTTTTTAAATTTTGTAAAATGAATGTTTTAGGGATGAAGAAGTCCTTGGTATAGCAGAGCACAGAACCAATCCAGTGACTGTCTGACAGCAGTGTCTCCTGTCCCCTGAGCCTTGGGATGTCCCCATTGTCCCCAGGCTGTGGCACGGGGTGGCACTGGGTGTGCCAGGCTGTGTGGGGTGGGCACAGTCTGGAACTGGGAACAGCAGGAATGTTCCTTTTCAGCCACACAAAGTTTGGAATGAACATTTGATGGTTGTTTCACCCCTCAGCTCTCAGGTGTGTGTTYCTCTGTCCCTTTGGGATAATGCACCCTACAGCAGTGCTGGAACCAGACTGAATCTCCCCAAAAAAGTGTAATTCAGTGGGCACAGAGTGCTTTTCCAGCACGGTGTGTTCAGCAGAGCCCTGTCCTGGTCAGCTCCAGGGTGACAGATCATCCAGCTGTGTCCTGGAATTAAACTGGTGTAAACCAAGCAGAGTTTTAGCAGCTTCAGCTCCAAGCTGAGCTCTCAAAAGCGATGAGGATGTTTCAGGTGATGTTTGAGGATGTTTCAGGGGATGTTTGAGGATGTTTCGGGTGATGTTTGAGGAGGTTTCAGGTGATGTTTGAGGAGGTTTCAGGTTTCAGGTGATGTTTTCAGGTGCTGCAGTGAAATTGTGAGCCAGTGGAACTCGGTTCTGGTGAGGGGAGAGAAGGGAGTCAGTTTTAAGGCTTGTGTGTAAGAACAGGGAGCAAGGTGAGCTCACACTGTTTAATCTCTCATCTCTTTTGACTCTGACACTTCCCATTCCCTCCTGAGCTGAGGTTCCTGAGTGTTTCTTATCAAAGAAGTTTCCTATCAGTTACCTGAGTGAAAGTTGTTGGAAGGGCGAGTTTATTATCATAGCAAGGTTTAGAACAATGGACATTGTTCCTGTTTCTAAACATTCTGCACTCAGGCTGTGCWGCTTTGCAGAGGAATCTTTTAGGAATAAATCCCCTTCCTGGACGTTGTGTGCACTGCTGAGCAGGGCTGGCAAACAAGATTTGTGTGGGATACCAAATCCTTTCCCAAACCTGCTCCTGCAGACATCTGGTGCTTCAGACTGTCCAGGAGTTGGTCTGTCCTTGAGCA
>NW_026624563.1:22521-27454 GCF_030028575.1 Malurus melanocephalus
TGTCTGCAGTTTCCAGATAAACTCTGGTGCAGAGTTGAGCCCCTCGTGTAGGATGTGATGTGCTGACAGTGCCCTGCTTTGTGCAGAACCCTCAATAATCCTCTCTGGGGGTTCCTTTGCAGCCCTACGCCGTGCAGCAGCTCGGGGCTGTGGCTGGGGTCATGATCACAGCGTCCCACAACCGCAAGGAGGACAATGGCTACAAGGTAAAACCTCTGGGATGCAGCATTTCCAGTGCTCTCCCTGCCTGCACTCAGCCTAGAGTGGGACCATGGGGTGATTTGGGGTGGAAAAGAGCTTAAAACTCAGCCACTGCCAGCCCTGCCATGGCAGGGACATCTCCCACTGTCCCAGGGTGCCCCAATTCCCAATGTCCATTCTGGATCCAGGGGCACCACAGCTGCCACCCTGGATTTTTCTGAGTGTGTCCATTAGAAGGATGAGGATGAGTTATTTTAAAAAATTGGTTCTTCTCTGACCTGACACACTCCTCTGTCATGAGAACAGTTTGTGTGTCTTGAGCATAAATCTGTTGTGACATTCCATGGAGTCTAATCAGCTGATGAAGAAATGCTCCAGCAATTTGTGTGTTCACTTCTTAGGCTTAAAAAGTAGTTTAAAACTAAGCCAGAACTGAGGTGAATTAGTGCACACTGAAGATGGGAACARTTTAAGAGTGGGTTGATAAAACTCAGTGGATTAATAAAAATCAGTGTACTGTTCCCTGGTTTTTTTTTGGCATTGGAGAGGAGTGGGTGGCTTTCCTTTGAAAGCTAGGGACAGTAAAACCATCCACAAGAGCAAATGCAATGCTTTAACTGAGTATTTCCTTCCTCAACTTTGTAAGAACCTGAACTGAAATCTCAGCATTGTAGGAGCTCTGTGGCAGCTCAGTGAGTGATGGAATGTGAGGAAAGCCAGTCCTGCTGTGCTGAGAGAGAAATCTTGGGCTGATTGTATTCTCTGTGACAAATTGTAAAGTTCTTTACCAGCCCTGGTTCCTGCTTAGTGAGGAAGGAAAGAAGCCCCAGCAGAGTTCCAGGTGCTTCTCTTGYCCAGGAGCAGTTTGGTGTTTGTGACACACAGCAGTTGAGTTTGGCAGGATATCACTTTTGTCTCCTGTCTTTCCCAAGAGCTCTTCCATCTTTCCCCATTTCCCGTGTGATTTTCAGCAGCTTGGGAAGGTTTTGGACARTTTTGACTGAAGGTGCCAAACCCAGAGGAGAGTGAGGAGCAAACAGAGGCAGATGATCTGAGCAGAAACTCTGCAGTGTGAGCTCAGCCCTGCTGTTGGCAGCAGCCTGTGGGAAAAATGGGCTCGAAATGGTTCTGAACAAAGGCTTTCTTATAGTGGAGGGTTTGATACGGTGTTTCCACTCGAGGTAGAGTTTCCAGCTGAGAGATTACAGTTGTTGGCTGTGGAAAAGCACAGACCTTGGCACAATGCTTATCTCTTTCACTTTGGGTTCAAAAACAAGCCGTGCTTCTTTTTCCTGAGGAATGGCAGCCTTGCAGAGGGTGATTTTTCTGCTGTTATAGTTTGCACARCACTCCCAGTGCCCAGTTTTGGTTTCTCCCATCCTGATATTTCTGTTCTAGYAGTTAAATTCCAGCTTTTGTGCAAACAGGTTGTGTTGCTCTATAAGCTCCATTTATCACACAAGTGCAATCACAAACCCAGAGGTTCATGTTAAATGATTCCAAATTACTTGAGAATCACACCAGGCAGATGCTGACTCCTCTGTGTGACTCAAGCAGAAAGTAGGTGGAAATTTATAGCTGAAAGAATTTATCAAGTTACTCATATTTGTCAATAAAATGTGTCTTGTTCTCCTTCAACTTCCACCAGGTTTATTGGGAAAACGGAGCTCAGATCACCTCTCCTCATGATAAGGAGATTATAAAATGTATAGAAGAGTGTGTTGAACCGTGGAATGGCTCTTGGAATGAAAATCTGGTRGACACCAGTCCCCTCAGACAGGATCCTCTGAAGAAAATCTGTGACAGCTACATGGAGGATCTGACAAAGATCTGTTTTCACAGGTATTGTATAAAGAAAAAGTTATGTTATAAATTAAACTCTGTGAATGTGGTAAAACTGACTGCAGAGAGGCTTCACTGTGTTCTCTGATGTGTCATTAAATTCAAGGGTCACCATCYTTAGGATGAAACCATTTGCTTGAGAAAAAGCAGCTGCCTTTGGGAATTCAGCTACAGTGAAGCTCCCCAGTGGAAACCATTTAATGTAAATAAATATGGTCAAAGAGGTCTGAATAAAATGCAGAAATTCAGAGTAAAATGAAGTGCATAAAATAGAGTTGAGAAGATTGATTTTAAAGGTTAGGTGGGGCAGAAGAGGAGCATAAAAGGAGGAGGATGAAGGCTGCAGAGCAGAAACAGAATAACATCCTTAAGTGGAAGAGCTCGAGTTTGATGTAGACATCAACAGTTTATTCTTGGGAGACTTTGATCTGTTACAGCCAAAGGTAAATATTGCATTTTCCAGGAAAAGCAGCTTTGACCCAGCAATTTGCAGGGAAAGTCCAAATGAGCACTTTCACTGGTTCCTTTGAAATGAAGGCAGAAATCAGCAGAATGGCACAGTTTGTTTTGCAGTTTATTTTGCTTTCTCTGGTGCAAATATTGTTAAATAACTGAGCTCTTACTGAAGTTCTGTTTCCTCCTCAGGGAGCTGAATGTGCAGAGCAATCTGAAGTTTGTCCACACCTCTTTCCATGGAGTTGGGCACGATTATGTGCAGTTGGCTTTCAAAGCCTTTGGATTCCAACCCCCCATCCCAGTCCCGGAGCAGAAAGACCCAGACCCAGACTTCTCCACTGTCAAATGCCCCAATCCTGAGGAAGGAGAATGTGTGCTGGTATTTTTGTTTCTGCTTCATCAGATTTCTGTGGGGAAAAACAAATGGAGGGAGAGAACAGGGAGAAGCTGCTTTCAGCTGAATTAATGCAGTGGGCAGCTACTGGGGGGTGTTAGATGTTTATAGAAAGGCTGTGCATTTATTTGCTGTGTTTATTTACTCTTACATTTTGGTTTTTGTTTGTTTTTGTTTTTGGTTCCTCCTTTTTCTCCCACCAGGAGTTGTCACTGAGACTTGCAGAGAAAGAAAATGCCAAGGTGGTGGTGGCCACTGATCCCGATGCAGATAGACTGGCAGTGGCAGAGCAGCAGGAAAAGTGAGTGATGGGGTCCATTTTGGTGTTTTTCTGCAGAAAAGGTAGTGAGAGTCACAGAATGGTGCCTGGCAACCATTTGGGGACAATCTGCTCTTTTCCTTAGTTACTGGGATATTTTTCCTCCTGGTTTTATCCTTTGGTATAGCTCCAAATGCGTTTGAAATCAATTAACTCAGCAAAGAGTGGATCAAATACTTACTGATGTGATTGTAAATATCCAAATACAGTTACTGAAGACAGTAAAATCTTGTTGTTTGCTGGTTTTTCCTGTGTATCAGGCAAACCTTCCTTGGCAGTTGTCATGGGTTTTTTTGGTGGGGTGGATTTTTTGTGCTTGTTTGCTTTTTAATTTTTTTTTTTTATTTCAATCCTTTGTTTCCCCCTGCATGTTCACATTGAATAGCAGTTATTTCTCTGCAGCTGACAGGCCCCAGTGTGATGTTTGTGTAAGTAAGAGTTGTCCTGCAAGGTACAGATTATCTGTGTGGATCAGTTCTGGTTCTGCTGATCCAGGGCTGAGCTGCTGAGGGGACACTTTGGGGTCATTTCTGGTGGCACAGAGCTCTGGAAATCCTCGAGTGTGACACTGTGGGGTCATTTCTGGTGGCACAGAGCTCTGGAAATGCTCCAGGGGTGACACTGTGGGGTCATTTCTGGTGGCACAGAGCTCTGGAAATCCTCGAGTGTGACACTGTGGGGTCATTTCTGGTGGCACAGAGCTCTGGAAATGCTCGAGTGTGACACTGTGGGGTCATTTCTGGTGGCACAGAGCTNACTGTGGGGTCATTTCTGGTGGCACAGAGCTCTGGAAATGCTCGAGTGTGACACTGTGGGGTCATTTCTGGTGGCACAGAGCTCTGGAAATCCTCGAGATGTGACATTGTTAGGTCCTGGCAGAGCGGTGCCTCTGTCTGGAGCAGTGGGTGTGTCACAGTGTCAGTGCTGTGCTCACACCGCGGTGGCTGCAGAGCCGCCCTTGCCCGGGGTGCTTCTCAAAGGTGGCACAGTTGTCCCTCCGTGTCCCGCTGTCCCTGTGTCCTGCTGTCCTGCCGTGCCATGTTGTCCCCATGTCGCGCTGTCCTGCCGTGTCCCATTGTCCCCATGTCCTGCTGTACCCCCGCTGTCCCCCCGTGTCCTGCTGTCCCCTGCCCCATTGTCCCCATGTGCCCCTGTCCTGACATGTCCCCCTGTCCCCGTGCCACATTGTCCCCATGTCCCCCTGTCCTGATGTGTCCCACTGTCCCCATGCCCCGCTGTCCCGACGTGTCCCGCTGTCCCCATGTCCCACTGTCCCGACGTGTCCCTCTGTCCCTGTGTCCCCCTGTCCTGACGTGTCCCGCTGTCCCTGCAGTGTCCCGTTGTCCCCGTGCCCCGTTGTCCCCATATCCCCCTGTCCTGACATGTCCCTCTGTCCCCGTGTCCCTCTGTCCCCGTGTCCCTCTGTCCCCGTGTCCCTCTGTCCCCGTGTCCCGCTGTCCTGACGTGTCCCCTGTCCCCATATCCCCCTGTCCTGACGTGCCCTATTGTCCCCGTGCCCCGCTGTCCCCATGTCCCTCTGTCCCCGTGTCCCGCTGTCCCTGCAGTGTCCCGTTGTCCCTGTGCCCTGTTGTTCCCATGTCCCCCTGTCCCTGTGTCCCCTGTCCTGACGTGTCCCCTGTCCCCGTGCCACATTGTCCCCGCAGTGTCTCCCTGTCCCCGCAGTGTCCCCGTGTCCTGACGTGTCCCCTGTCCCCGCAGTG
>NW_026624563.1:30251-31692 GCF_030028575.1 Malurus melanocephalus
CCCCCCTGTTTTAGGAAACACTCCCTGGTTTTAAATGGATTGGCAGCAGAGTAAAAAATCTCCTCGATAATGGAAATGAAGTTCTCTTTGCTTTTGAGGAGTCTATTGGTATGAGTGCTAAAATCCCTTTAAACTGCTGAGAACTGGGGGGCGGGGGGAATGTGAATAGGAAGGACTGATCTTAGTTATGAAATAAAACACACAAAAAGTACTTTATTTTTGTCCTAATAGTTAATAACATTGGTATTTTGCTCTCATCTAATTTTTGCCAACTCCCATAATAAATGATATCTGATTCTGGTATTGTGCTTGTCTTTCCAGCCCTATAACCCCCAATTAATCTAAATTAATTCGATTTCTCCTGCATATGCATCACTAAAGCAGCTCCCTGTACTGGCCCATATTCTTTCCCAGGATCAAAGGTTAAAACTTCATTCAAGCCAATCAGTGCAATAATCTGTTATTTTTGAACAGGGGTTATTTTTGAACAATCACTTCTTTCTCCCCAGGCTTCATGTGTGGCACATCAGTGCTGGATAAGGACGGGGTGAGTGCAGCCGTGGTCATTGCTGAAATGGCAACTTATCTACAGGGCCAGAACCTGAGCCTGGCACACAAACTCCTGGACATTTATGAAACGTGAGTGCTGGTTTGCACCACAATGTTCTACTCTGCTATTTTAGAGCGGGGAATAATCTAATGAATATTTTTAATGTGTCCCTCAGATGTTTTCTCATTGTAAATGGGTGGGTTTGGTTTTTTAGATGTGTGATGGGTTCCATCCCATCACTAGTGCAGATAGCATTGTGTCTAAAGGGTCTGGAGAGGGATTTGGGGCCAGGGATGGAGGGACAGGACCCAGGGAATGGTTCCCAGTGCCAGAAGGGATCTGGAACAGAGCAGAGGTGGAAAGAATGGTCTGTGTCTGACTGCCACACAATCCCAGCAATAAAACAATCACATTTATGTCACAACTGAGCCTTGTACTGACATCTCTGACACCAAATGTGCCAAAACCTTGTGAATCCTGTAACTGAAACCATCCCTCTGCACGCAGGTATGGATATCACATATCCAGGACCTCCTACTTCCTGTGCTATGACCCTGCCACCATCAAGAGGATATTTGAGAGGCTGAGGAACTTCGAGGGCCCTCAGTCGTACCCCAAATGCTGCGGCACTTACAGCATCCTGCATGTCCGGGACATCACCACGGGCTACGACAGCAGCCAGCTCAACAAGAGATCCGTGAGTTCAGAGGGGTTTGGGGAGAGGAGGGGCTGCAAAACTGGAATAACCCAGCGAGGAGACAAGTGCTGTGTCTGCTGAGGGGGCAGAATATCCCATCACAGTGCTCGGTGTCACTCMCTGGGGAGAGATCTGCCCAAGGAAATGGGCTCGTTGTTGTGATAGAGGGGTCAGTGAATTGAGGAGCCTGATCC
>NW_026624563.1:33247-39651 GCF_030028575.1 Malurus melanocephalus
TGTGTGTGTGTGTGTGTGTGTGTTTTCAGCAGCTGCATCCTTGTCCTGTAAAGAAGAAGCATTCTTTTGTCAGGCTTTGTCACCAAACTGGGGTGAGGAGAGGAGGTCTGAGCAAAGGGTGGGATTTATTGTTATATTTTCCATCCTTTTGACCAGAAATCTGATTAAGCCACACCAATGCAGCTATTGCCCTTGTACCTGTGAGGCAGCTGAGCTTGGCTGCTGCACCTTGTCTTAAACTCACTTTGGGTACCTCAAACACCTCTTTTGTGTGTGAAAATTCTGAAGTTTTAAAGGAGTGATCACTCCAAACTGACAGCAAAGGCTGCTTCTTCCTGCAGCTCTGAGACCTTCAGCACAGCTCTGCCCTTCCAAAAACATCGAAGCAGAGCTCAGCACTKCTTGTTTAGGCAAATTGTTGACATTTTTCAGCTCTTTCATAGTTCTTCTGTTGGTAAGGGTGTTGTTGGTGTGCTGTAGCTTTCCTGTGTGCATCTTGCAGTACCTGGCAGTGAAACAGGAATGGCACAGCTGCAGTTTGGGTGGAACTGTCTGGAGCTTTCCAGACTTCCAGAGGAGCAGGAATTTGGTCCTTCCTGGCAGAATTGCCATTCTGACTACATTCTGTAGCTGCTTTTKATCCCACATCTCTGAAGGGTCTTCAGCTTTCTTGGTTTTCTGTATTCAGTTGCTTTGAATGAAAATGCCAGGCAGTGACTTCCTGGGTTTTGCTGCCTGAATTTATTATTGTCTGTATAAAAAACCAAAACCAAACAAGGAAGAATTTGGAGGTGAGACACTGATACAGTTACTAAATTGTGGGGTCTTTGTTTTCATGCCTTGTCAGGTAATTTCTGTTAGAATAGCACTTTGCAAATACTATTATTTATTATCTTTAAGGGCAGATTTTCAACAACATCTCATCTGTTTTCTCCCTTTGCTGAAGGAGCAAGTGAGACTGCTAATCAAATTAAAAAAAAAAAAACAAACAGAATCAACAAGCAAATTAATACCCAACTTCTCCTTGTGGTTGTATGGGATTTTGGGAAATAAAGACCATGTTTTGGCACAGGAAAGCTGGCTCTGGACAGCTCCTGGTGTCACTGATTGGAAGTAAAGAGAACCAGCAGCAGTTTTGTGCTGGGTTTTGTCTGTTGGAGATGGTGGGAGAAGAACCCAAGGATCTCTGGAGTTCAAGGTGTTGTTTTGCCACTGTTGTTGCCTTTCCAAATTCCTCCTCCCAGCTGGATGCCCCAGGATGGCACAGGGTAGCTTTGTGTCTAGGTTGCCTCTCCATGGCTTCAMAGAGCCCTGAGGTTTGGGTGTTTGCTGCTGCCAGCAGCTTTGCACTATATCCATGGAGAAGTATTTCAGTGTCTATGAATGTACATGTACTAGAGAAGGTCTGTGTTGCACACATTCTGACCTGTCACTGCTATTTATTTATTTTTTTTATTTTAAGATGAATTCTCTCCAAATCGTTCTGCCATGGAGTGAAATGTATCTAATGCCAAAAGCATTTTTTTTTTACCTTGACTGTACATTTGACTGACATGGTGGGGAAATAGGTAACAGCAGTTCCCCTCAGAGGATGCTTTTGTTGTTTTTGTGTTGGGTAGGGCTGGGAAGGCATTTCTGATGCTGCTTTGCCTTCAGCTTTCCCAAAACAGTGCAGATCTGGCTCCCCACTGCACTGAACTTGAAGGAGCTCCTGCCATTCCTTCCACTGGCAGCAGATTGAACCCTGAGGCACTGAGGATGTGCTCTCCAAGTAGTAGAGAAGAGAACAAATGAGTTGGGACATAACTTTGAACAAGCACTGTAAAAAGCTGTGTGTTATTGCAGCAGTCACCTGAGTGATGTTTGTGCTCCTGACAGGAGGAGCAGAGATCTGCAGCTTCCCTGAGATCTGCTCTGTGTCACTGACAGGTGCTGGAAATGCAGAAAATGTCTGCAAATGAGCATTGGGAGAAGCTGGTAACTGCTCCTGGTGTGAATATATTGGATTAAAGGAGAAAAGGCTGTTGTGTGTCTGATTTCCCATGGATGGTTTGGCAGTGAGTGCAGCTGCAGTGATGCTTTTGGGATGGCAGCAGCAGCACAACGTGTTGAATGTTCTTTCAGGGTAAATTACTATTTGCTGTTTGGAATCTGCTGCTACTGTTGTTTTCCTACTGTACTGGACTGTTTGATATATTTATACTGTTCCATTTGTGGAACTCCTTTTTCTCCTCCCTCTGATCTCGCATCCCCTACTTCTGTTACTGTGAAGGATTGGAATTCTCATTTCCTTGCCCTGTAACTTTGTTATGCATTGTGTTAGAGTTTACTTGGGTTGTGCACAGCTTTCCTTGAGTTGTCAGCTCTTCTGTCCCACTTCTCAGATAAGAACAAAGGCTTTTTGAACTGGAGCAGAAAGCAGATCACAGATCTGTGGATTTTGTTTCCAAGGTGCTTCCAGGTAAAACACATTTTTTCAAAGGTTGGACATTGGCTGAAAGTGCAGTCCTGCAGCCAGCGAGTTGGGTTCAGTGTTTGATAAAATCCAGAGGGTTTGGTTGTGCTGAGACAGGTTTAATCTCTGGTAAAACCGTGTTTCCACGGGCCTGGGGCAGGAGTTTTCCAAGTTCAGGCCTTGCCAGGCAAGGCTGGATGTCTCTAGGCAGAGCTTGTGGCTGCATTTCTTACTCTGGTGGTTTGGAGCCTGCAGGGTGTGATCAGATGGTTCCAGTGCTGTCCATGTCTCCTGCAGCTCCAGGAGGCACCTGGATGCTCTCAGATTTTAAACCTGATACTTTTACCACTTTGTTTTGTCTTCCCTCCTCCTTTTTGTCCTCTTCTCTCCCTGAGAGGGGGCTCCTTGCATGGTGCCAGCTGGGGTTGCAGTCCAGCTCCATTCCCTTGGCTCAAGAGTGGCTTTGTTCGAGGTGGTTCAAGTGTCTCATCATCCTCCTTGCCTGGAATCTTGGCGAGTTCTGGATCTGTGCTCCTGTTTCCCCCATGTCTGTTCTGTAAAACTAGGGCATATTACAAATACAGAGTGACAATTTGCACTTTTCTGAAGAGTTTCTGTGTATTGCTATGTGGATTTAGCTGAATGAAGTGTTATAAGTAATAAAATATTCCCTTCATAGTCTCAATCCGTTCTCTTCCTTCTTGAGCTGACCACTTTTCCCCCAGAAGCTCAGCTGCCCTTGTCCCTGCTGCACACAGAGATGTTTTCCAGGAACAGCCCTGCTGGGAGCAGTTTTGGGGAGTTTTTGGCATTTCCTGGAGTTCTGCAGGGATTTCGGTGCTGCTGGCAGAGCAGCAGGAGCTGGCACAGCCATGGGAGCAGTTTTGGGGAGTTTTGGGCATTTCCTGGAGGCTCTGGGGTCCCTTGGTGCTGCTGGCAGAGCAGCAGGAGCTGGCACAGCCATGGGAGCAGTTTTGGGGAGTTTTGGGCATTTCCTGAAGGCTGCAGGCTCCTCAGTGCTGCTGGCAGAGCAGCAGGAGCCGGGACAGCCATGGGAGCAGTTTTGGGGAGTTTTGGGCATTTCCTGGAGGCTCTGGGGCCCCTGGGTGCTGCTGGCAGAGCAGCAGGAGCTGGCACAGCCATGGGAGCAGCCAGGGCTGCTGGAAGCTGATGAGTCCTGGCAGGCAGCAGGGCCTGGCTTCACATTCAGCTCTCGTCAATTTAAATGTTAATTTAGTAACTAAATTAATTAGCAGTGTGCCAAGCCCAGCCCGTGTGTGCTGTCCCTTGGGCTCGGCTGTCTGCAGGCGTCTCTGGAGCCCGTCCCTCCTGGCTCCATCCTGTTTGGGTTCTTCTGTGGAGCCAGTCCCTTCTGGATCCATTGTGTTTGTTTGGGTTCCTCTCCAGCACCCATCCCTCTGGCTCCATCCTGCTTGGGTTCCTCTCTGGATCCATCCTGTTTGGGTTCCCCTCCTGGCTTCATCCTATTTGGGTTCTTCTCTGGAGCCAGTCCCTCCTGGGTCCATCCTGCTTGGGTTCCTCTCAGCCCCCAAATCTGGGCACGGAGTCAAGGGAGACCCTCAAATGTGCTGCTACCCAGAAGGGAAACTGAGGCACGGGGCAAGAGAAACGGGCTCAGGGCGCCATCCTGGCTGGGCAGAGCAGCATCTGGGAGGCTGAACAATGAGAAGGGATGAAGATCATCTAAAAATAGGGATTTGTAAATGYCAGCCTGGGGAGCGTGCTGAGGATGGAGCAGCTCTGCGGGACTCCCTGTGCCCGTGTCCTTGTGCAGGAGGAGGGAGCAGCACTGATCCACCCYGAGAGATCCCCAAACCCCAAACGGGGTGCCAGGGATCACCCTGGACACCCCCAGCACCAGAGGTGATTTCTGTGCCAGGAGCTGCAGAAGATCCCAGCCCAGTTTGGATGGGACATGGCAGCTGCCAGGCCCTAAACCCAAGTGATTTTCACCGGCTTTGGATGGAGCAGACTCTGGCAAAGGCCTGAGGCACCCGGGGTGATCCCAGCTTTGGGAAGTGGGTGCTGTGCTGCCAAAACACCCCAAAGCTGTGCCCGTGCCCCTCTCTGCCCAGGGCACACAGCAGAGCCTGGTGGCACAGGGACACCCCCCAGATGTCACCCCCTCCATCACTTCAGCCCTGCCAGCTTCTCTCCCTCATCCCCAGGATCCCACCTGGCCCCAACGTGCCAAAAGCTTGCTCAAAACAGCTGGGAACAGAGGTTTATTTGGAAAAATAATCCCGATTGGGACAGATTAGTGGAAACACGTCCTTCCCCATCTGCCTGGCAGTGCTGTGCCAGCTCCCTGAGGGGCTGCCCRGAGCCAGGCTTGGGGAAAACACAGCTCTGCCCATTCTGGAGCTTTGAGTGCCCCCTGAGTGTCCCCTGTCCCTCAGGAAATGTCCCTGATCCCTGGTGGTGCCACCTCCAGCCCCTTCCGTGCTGCTGGGGACAGGTCAGTGCTCAGCAAGGAGCCCCCATCTCCCAGAACAGCCCAGCCTGGCTGAGCAGAGCACCCACAGGTAAACAGGAGCAATCCTCATTAATCCCAAATCCTTGGCAGGGTACAGGGGCCACCTCTGAACCAGAGGAAGGACAGACAGCACTGTCCTGCTGTGGAGATCCCAGAGCTGCCCAGTGTTTTAACTGAACCCTGCCGAGGACCCAAATCCATTTCTGCGGAATTTTCCCCTGTGCAAACCCCTCCCTGCTGTCAGGAACTTGACCCTGCTTTGTTTGTGCCTCAGTTTCCCCAGGGTATAAGGTAACGTGCCTGTCTTGCCCTGTCTAAAGAAATAAACAGAAAGCAGAGGGGWGCTCTTCCCCCATCTAAAGGGTTGGGTTAAAGCAGAGGAGGAAGGTGAGGATGAAGGCTCTCAGGGGTGAAGCTGCTTGGGGAGAATTAATTATCACTAATTGTGTGTGTTTCTGTAAGGGCGGGGCAGTTGGTGGCTGATTTTATTCCCTGCCCCGGTGCAGGAGCATCACAGCCCCGTGCTCAGCGAGGACAAGGGTGATTCTCCAGCTCGGTTATTTCCCCTGGATAAATCCAGCTGCCGTCACCATGCTGGGAGGTTCAGCCCCTTCTGCACTAAAGGAGATGTGCTCAGCCTCCTCCACACAGCCCTGGGCAGCAGCAGAGCTGGGACAGCCCCGTGTGGTGACACAGCAGCTGAACTGCCCCAGGACACGTCCCAGGGGCTGAGAGCAATCACCACATCCACCTCCTTCCCAAACCCCGGACTGGCCCAGGAACAGCTTTGGAAAATCAGGAAAAACATTTCTGAAAGCCTGTGCTGGTTGCAAAGCACCAGTGGCATTTCGCATGCAGTGCATATAAATAGACGTTTTCTGGCTTTTTTTCCCTGTTTCGGTGATGAGCCACTGCRGGGGGCTCTGAGCATCCTTTGCTTGGTTCGTATCACGGATGCTGTTTCTATTCTGCATTTCCTTCAGCCCCAGGAGCCGCTGGGGTAACTCAGCTCGGGCAGAGCTCGGGACACTGGGAGGTCCACATTCCCTCATGGAAAGGGAACATGCATGCAAACGTGGTGACAGCTGGGGTTCTCCAAACACAGAGATGTCTTTGGGAACCCAAAACGCTCATTTTGAGTCTCAGCTCGGTGTCAGAGGTTCCCTAACCCTGCTCCTTCGTCGTGTGTGGGGTATGCGCTGTACACARTAATATTGATGCTAAAAAGCCACAGGAATGACGCTCCCACAGCTGCTCCTCCACCCCCATCCCAMCCCTGCACGTCTCCAGAGGGGTTTGGCAGCCCTGGAGGGTTCTCCCTGCACCCAGGCTGGAGAGTCCTGCTGCTCCAAACCTTCGGCACCAAAAGGAGAAGAGCCCCCATCACAGGGGGCCAAAAGCCACCACCTCCCTCCCTCTGCCCTCGGGAGAAGCTGCAGCAGCCAGCTTCAG
>NW_026624563.1:39736-41750 GCF_030028575.1 Malurus melanocephalus
CTTCAGGGAAAGGGCTTTGGGGCCCTTCAGGGAAAGGGCTTTGGGGCCAGCGAGCGTTTGGCCGTTTCTCCCTTTGCCTGCAGGCGATTTCCTGCCCGTTATGGGTGGCCAGGTTTGGCAGCTGCTGCCAGACCGCTGCTCCGTTCCCCGCTCCACCCGCACAGCCCCCGGGTTTCTCCCTGCCCCAGGTCGGTGTCACCGGGGCCTCCCAGCTCTGTCCCACCGCGGGGTCACAGCCGGGACGGGACGTGCTCTACCATCTGTGCACACCCACCCCGTGGCCCCTTCTTTTGCCTTTTGGCTCCCTGGGGTGGCAAACGGAGGCAGGAGGTGGATGAAGGCGAGGGCAGGCGGAGATTTCTCCCCTTGTAAGCGATTGTGAGGGGTGACAGGGTGGGACCGGAGCCCACAAGCTCCTGCGGTGCGGGGAAAGCCTCAGGGAAAGGGCTTCAAAATGCAACAAGTTTTTCAGATGAGCTGAGCCGAGGGGATCTCAGGATTCCCCAGGAACCAGGACAGAGTGGGGAACCAGCTCCCTGCTCGGTAGAACCAGCTCCAACAATCCAGGAAAATCATTTTGGCTCCCAGTGCTGCATCCCCACAGCGCACAGCCCAGCCCCAGGCTCTGCTCCCGCTCTCCTTTCCCAGCYGAGCCACCTCCACACTGGCATTTCAGGGGGAGGAAGTTCAAAGGGGAAAATGCAAAGGATCCTGCACCAGGCTGCATCCTTCCCGAAGCCTCCGAGCGTGCCTGGGATGGAAATAACTGTGYTTTCCACCTGGCAGCCGAGTCCACACGCAGCCAGGCTGGGGGAACACGACTCGCACCGAACTCTCACTCACAAACCCGGCAGAGCAGGCGGCGGCTGCCCCTGAGCATCCCCAAACACCCGGCAAAGGCTGGCGCTGGCCCCGGCACGGCTGGAGGCAGCCCCGCTCCTCGCTCCCCGCTCCTCGCTCCTCGTTCCTCACCCTGCCTCTCAGCCCCGCGCTGTGGAGAATGGCAAACGCACCCAGATCGAAATGCAACCCTTCAGCTCCCACCCCAGCACCGCAACTCGGCATTTTAAAATGCCACATTGCAAAAGGGAAGCGCCGCAGCCCCGCAGCCGGAGATGCTCAGCGCTCCGGCGCCTCATGAMTCACACACCAAACCCCCCGGGAGAGAAAAATTGCTTTAGGAAACTGTTACCTGGATGGWTTTCCCGAGCCCCTGCGCTGCTACCAGGGAAGGACCGGGGCTAGCAGAGCCCGAGATCTGTGCACAAGCCACACAAAGCCTCTCCGCATCCCTGGCCACMAAACCAGCTCAGGAAAAGAAGTTTCTGAGCACCGGTGAAAACACGAGGAGCCCGCGGCTCCCTCCCTCTGGCAAACCAACCGCAATAACTTCGCCTCAGCCACGGGGCTATTCGGAAATCGTTTGCAAAAAGCTTTATAGAAAATAGACGATGGAGTGGGTGCAGCTTTCAATATATTTGCTCTAGGATAYTGTAACAGGCACCAAAGCGAACGCGGGCAGGCGAATTAGGGCGGGAGCTTCTGCTTCGCTCGTTTTAAATTACAAAGCGCCGAGACAGCCAGGTCTACGCTACATTCTAGAGTCAAAGGGCTGCCCCCGCTGCCCCGGGGAACATGCACGCAGCCGGCAGAGGCGTTTCCTACAGCTGCATCGCCTTGTGCCTGCAACGAGCTGGAAATGTCATCGAACGAAACTAAATGGATAAACGGGCTCAGAAAAGCACGTCGCTTCTCGGGGGGGAGCAGCCGGATGGTGTGCTTTCCTCTTTGCAGCCAAAGGAAAAGGGGAAAAAAAGAAATCAAGTTAAACTTTGCACCTGTCAAATAGAAATCTAATAGGAAAGAGAGCTGTACACGATCAAAGTCAAGTCCAGGCTCCAGGAAGGTCCAGGAGGACAGTTTCAGGTATTGCCCGCGGCTTCCCGGGATGCGCCAAGCGAATGCCGAGGTGAGAGTGCCGCGACAGCCGCGCATCCCGCATGAGGACGGACCC
>NW_026624563.1:43045-47066 GCF_030028575.1 Malurus melanocephalus
GTGCCCTCAGAGCCGGGGTGCCCTCAGAGCGGAGATGCCCTCAGTGCCAGAGGTGCCCTCAGAGGCCGGGGGTGCCGATGGCGGCGGCGCAGCGGGGATCAGCGTCCTGCTCGTAGCGGTAGTGGTAGCCCTCCATCTGGTCGCGGCAGGCCTCGCGCAGGTTGTGCAGCCAGCGCTTGATGCCGCGGCGGTTCAGGTAGAGCACCATGAGGAACACGATGCCGATGAGCGCCAGCACGATGCCGAAGAACACGTAGGACGCGGTTTCCAGCTGTCCCGGCTCGGCGCCGTCGCTGCGGGCGCAGGGCAGCGCCTCGGGGCGCAGGCGGAGCAGGGCGGTGCCGCGCATCCCCGGCGGGCCCGCGCAGCGCAGGCTGCGGGCGTCGAGCACTCGGGCGGCGGCGGCGCGCAGCCAAACCAGGAACGGGCGCAGGCCGCAGTCGCAGCTCAGCGGGTTGGAGGCCAGGCTGAGGCGCAGCCCCCGCAGCTCGGGCGAGTCCAGGCTGCGCAGCTCGGCGGCCGCCAGCCGCTGCAGAGAGTTGTTGCGCAGGTCCAGCTCCTCCAGGCCGGGCGGCAGCAGCGCGGCCGGCAGCGCCCGCAGCCCGTTGCCCGCCAGCTCCAGGCGCCGCAGGCTGAGGTTGCGCAGGGCCGGGGCGAGCTGCTCCTCGAGCGGGGCCGCCAGCAGCGCCTGGTTCAGCTGCAGCGTGCGCAGCAGCGGCGCCCCGGCGAAGGCGCCCGCCGCCACCGAGAGCAGCGGGTTGTGGCTCAGGTCGAGGGTGCGCAGGGCGGGCAGCCCCTGCAGGGCCATGTCCTCGATGGTGTGGATGTTGTCGTGGCGCAGGCGGAGCAGGCGGAGGTCGCGCAGCGGGCGGGCGGCGAAGGCGGCGCGGGCCAGGACGCTCAGGTTGCTGCCGGCGATGCTGAGGTTGTGCACGGCGGCCGGCAGCTCCCTCGGGGGCTCCTGCAGCCGCTCGTAGCGGCACTGCACCAGCTCCGGGGTGGCCACGCAGTAGCAGGCGGAGGGGCAGGCGGCGGGGGCGGAGGCGGGGGGCACGGCCAGCGGCAGCAGGGCGARCCCCAGCCAGGGCAGCCAGCGCCCGCCGCCCGCCCGCGCCTGCCTGCGGGCCATGCCGCCGCCGCGGGCATGCAGGGCGGGGATCGCGGGGACCGCGGGGACGCGGGGGGGTCGCTCCTGCCTCGCCGCACCCCCCCGGGGCCGAGCTGCCTCCGGCACCGCGCCCGCACACTCTGCCGGCAGCGCCGGGCGCGCCGCTGCCCAAATCGGCCCGGGGGGGTGGAAGGGGAGGAGAGCGAGGAGGAGGAGAAGGAGGAGGAGGAAGAAGAGAAGGGGACGGCTTGGGGCTGCCCGGCGCTGCGGGATGGGCTGGGGAGCGCGGCGGGCGGCGGCCGTCGGGGGGAGCCCGGCCGGGCTCGGCACCGAACCCAGCGAGCCCCGCCGCTGCTGCGGGGTCCCGGGGGCCGGACCGGGCTGGCGCCGTCCCCTTCCTGCACGAGGAGGGATCGGGGGATGTCGCGCTCTCCGTCRCGCCCGGGAGGATTTGGAGGCTGTCCCGGTGCTTGCCCGGCAAGGTGGGAGTTGGGGGCTGCTGCGGTGTGTCCCCCGCCGCCTGGGGAGGGAGTGGGGGCTGYCACGGTGCCTTTCCATCCCAGGGAGGATCGGGGCGGTTGTCTCAGCTCCCCTCCAGCCGGGAAGGGTCCAGGGGCTGTCCCGCTCCCGTTCCAGCCCTGGTCCCCATTCCCTGACCTGCCCCACAGGGAGGAAGCCCCACACCATCCCTGAGCATCGCGGGCTTGTCTCCCTTTGCTTCCAGTCCTGGTTGGTCCCCACGGGCATCCCAGGGGCTGCCCAGGGCTGGGGACACAGGGTGGGGATCACAAACCCCTGCTCTTGGAGGATGGTCTGGGGTGAGCATGGTATTTGTGGGTGCTGAAGCGACTGACAGCCCGGGGACTGGGAGCGCTGTGTTCAGAACCAGATGCAGCAGCAGCTGGAACCCCTTCGGTGCCTAAACACCTCCATGGATCTGAGCTGGGGGACGTGACATGAAATAAACCCCATCCTGGGCACTCAGAGTCCCTGAAGGGTTTGGATGGGAAGGGACGTTAATGCCCCCCCAGTGCCACCCCTGCCATGGACAGGGACCCCTTCCACTGTCCCAGGGTGTTCCAAACCCCGTCCAGCCTGCCCTTGGACACTGACAGGGATGGGGGTCCCTTTGATCTTTATTCTTCTCCCCGCCCTTATCTCTCATCCTGACATTTTCTAGGGATTTCCCCCTGTGTTGGGATGCCTTTCCCCAGAGCTCTCCCGAATTTTACAGGGACCGGGTGAACTGTGGGTGCTGCTGTGACTGGGTGGCTTTTGCTGCTCCTGACCACCCATTGCTGCACTCCCAGAAATTGGGCAAACTCTGTATTTAAAGTGTCTAACAGTGTCTAACGCAGCCAGAGGAATCAGGGAGGCTTGTGGAAGGGGCAGGGAGGAAAACAGCCTTGGAACATGCCAGATAACTGTGTGCTATCCAATATTTAATTGTGGGCAGCACCCAGGCGGGTTAGTGGGGACAGCCAGGTGTGCAGTGGGTCGTGCTGAGCCAGCGCTGCAGCWCGCCCAGATGGAGCCTCCTCTCTCCCGAAATAGCGCTCTGGAGCCCATTTCTCACATTTAATCGCTATATTTGAAGAGCTGATGGCACTCTGGAAGGCGAGGCAGCGGGTGGGCGAGGTCAGGCCGGGTGAGCCGGGTCCTGCAGAGATGCCGGCACCTCTCAGTCCTTCTGCGGGCTCCTCCGAGAAGGAGCAGCGAACAAAAATGCAGCGAACCAAAAGCCACAAAGCTTTTGGAGGAGGTTCCTCTCCTGCCGTGTCCCACGCTGCTGCTGCTGCTCCTGCTGGCCGTCTGCAGATGTTTGCCAGAACAAAAAGTCACTGAATGCTTTGGCTGGTTCCTTCCAGTGGCAGAGGAAAYCTTTCCTTCCCCCTCCATCCCTCAGCGATTGCTGCTGCTGCAAAATGAGGCTGAAGGCTGCCCTCATCCTCCTCTGGGCAGTGAATGGGTGGAGAGCAGCCCTGAGGAGAGGGATCTGGACAGTGTTTGATGGGTGAAAAATGGGACCTGAGCCAGCCCAGGTCTGGGAGAGCTGGGGATGTTCACTGGAGAAGGCAAGGATCCAGGGAGAGCTCAGAGCCCCTTTTGGGGTCTGAAGGGGCTCCAGGAGAGCTGGAGAGGGACTGGGGACAAGGGATGGAGGGACAGGACACAGGGGATGGCTTCCACTGCCCGATGGGATATTGGGCAGGAATTGTTCTCTACAAGGGCGGTGAGGCCCTGGCACAGGGTGCCCAGAGAAGCTGTGGCTGTGATCCCTGGCAGTGCCCGAGGCCAGGCTGGATGGGGTTTGGAGCACCCTGGGACAGTGGRAGGTGTCCCTGCCAATCCTGCAGCATTTGAACCCAGCCATTAACCTTTGCTCAGCAAACACCGGCAGCAGCATCCCTTTAAAATTCATACCTGACRCTGGAATTGCTCATTTCCTTGCAGGAGCATTCTTGGAAAAGTGCTGGAAAAGAAGGAATAAGTTTTTCAACAATTCCCACACGAAACTGTTGGAAATTACTTTCCTTTCACTTAAAAAAAAAAGAAAAAAAAATCCTTCCAGCTGTATTTGAGAAAGGTTTGGCACTGAAGTGCTCCASAACTCCACCCGTTCCTCAGCTCCCGTGTCCGTGTGCCCCAGCTGGCACCACCAGACCCCACTGCTTGGGCAATGGGGTGSCTCATTTTGGTAGCCCAGCCACCATCAGTGCCACCACCGTGCTCCAGCCCCACCAATGGATTGCCCGTGCTCTCCAGGAGCCAGATGGAACCGGACACTGCACTCTTTGGTGCATATTGTGAGATGCTATCGAAGCTTTTGCATTTAAACATTCCAGACCTGCAAATGCAGCGCCGGGGGAGGCGGGGCAGGCTGTGCTCTGAAGGAGGAATCGGGAGCCCCTG
>NW_026624564.1:0-1460 GCF_030028575.1 Malurus melanocephalus
CCCTGTCCATGTCCCTCATCCCCCCAGTCCTGCAGCCCCAGGGAGCAGCCGTGCTCCCCAGCCCTGCTCTGGGATGAGGGATCACATCATTGCAGCTCCTTGGCACAGAGTGGCTGCCAATTCCCAGCCAGCAGCCAGAGGAGAGGCCAGCGTTGGGGACAGTCCTGGGGAGCCCATGGCCAAATCTCCCAGCTGGGAATTGTGGGGAGGGCTCAGGCTCCGCTCCTCGTAGGGCCGGCAGTTTTATTCCTCTTAACAAAGGTGAGGGGAGGGAGGAGGAATCCCTTGCAAGGAAAAAACCCTGGGGTTTTGTTCTTCAGACACCCTGTTAGGGATGATGCAGTGGGGGTTGTCTGTGGAGGATTGAGGCAAATGAAATCTCAGTGGCCTGCGGGATGGACTCTGTGCTTCTGTCCCGTGTTCTCCTCTTTGCTCCCCTCTTCTGTTTTTGGACTGAAGCTTCCCCTGGAGCTCTTTGAGAGGCTCAACAGAGCACTGTGACAGTCACAAAGCTCTCCAGGCTCGGACCTGGGCTCTAGTCCTGGCTTTACTGCTCCCCTTCCCAGCCTGTGGTCCCTCTGGGAGAGCTGGGACCTTGGGAAGCAGATGCTGCTTTTGTAACCTGTGCTGAGTTTTGCAGCTGCCAAACACTGCCCSTGGCACTGCTCAGTCCAGTGAGGAGGGGTGTGGGCCAGGAGATGCCCCTTCCCTGGGGATTCACCCCTTTATCCAGCTCCTGGCAGGAGATGGGGCTCAGAGGAGAATGTCACACCCCAAACCATCCTGCCCAACACCAGGACTAACCCGGTCCCTGGAGGGGAGGAGGAGAAGGGGAACTGTCTTGGATAAACAGGTCAAAAGCCTTCAAGACCCCAAATTCAGCAGGACAGGAGCGTGCAGGTGCTGTGGTGGTGACGTGCATCCACAGCCCCCAAACCCACAAAAACAACTCCCAAAATGCTGCAAACATTGCCCTGGCACCCAGGACACGGAGGGGAGGGGAGGAGATGTGATTCCCTGGGGAAGGGGCTGTGGTCCCCCAGTCCAGCCTCCCCCGGCGGGTGCAGCCCCGGTTCAGCCCCGCTCCCGGGAGGGTGAGGTGGGAGGGATGGGAGGGTTTATTCACCAGGGGAGCTCGGGAACATCCCAGCGAGACAATCCCTGTCACCTCAGCCGTGGCACCGAGCCAGAGCCGCCCGCGGTTCCCGGGACAACCCGCGAAGGGCAGGGTGTCCCCGGGGGCACTGGCACCTCACACCGTCCCTGTAATCCCCCCGGGGCTCCAATCGCGGGGATCATTCATTCCCCAGACACGTCCCTGTCACGGGGACCACAGCACTGCCCCACAGCTGAGCTCTGCCACCCGCCCGGACTGGAGCAGCCCCTCCTGCTGCAGGGCACGGTGACACCGCAGTGCCATTGCCAAGCCACCGCAGTGCCACCCCAAGCCACCCCAGTGC
>NW_026624564.1:3107-3851 GCF_030028575.1 Malurus melanocephalus
CCACCCGCCGGCAGTGCCAAGGCGAGGGTGACACCGGTGACAGCTCTGTCCCCGCGGCAGCGGCCCCAAGGGCGCCCCGGGACCCCGACACGGGACAGCCGCGCTGGGGACCCGACACGGGACAGCCGCGCTGGGTTTTACAGAACGGCCCCAACAAACAGCGGCTGTGTCTCCGTTTAACAGCCCGGCCCTCAGACAGCGGCGGCAGCGCCAGTTCTGATGGACAAACTAATGAAACCTTCGAAATAGCTTGTACGGGAGTAGTGAAGTGAGAAAAAAACCCCAGAGCTCTCGCTGCCAAGGAAAATACACTTACCTAGTAAAGCATGAGTAATAAGTGGCATTTTTTACAGTGTGAAGATATAACTTTTCATGAAAATACCAAATAAGGCTCCGTGCGAAAAGTGGCCGGCCTTTTTAGCCGCTTTTTTTTTCCTTCCCTGCTCTTTCTTCCCGTTCTTTTCGCTCTCCAGGCACACGTGTGTTTTCCCCAGTGCCCCTTTTGCAGCAGCCTGTTTACGGGACCCCTCCCCGCCACCCCCGGCGCGGCCCGCCTCGGGTTCCGTCGCCCTGACATGAAATGAGAAGGCAATGGAAAAACAGGAGCTGCTSTTCTGCGAGACTTTCTATTTTTAAAAGGTTAAAAATATCTATTTTCAGACACCAGCCCAGGAAGCGCTGGGGTGAAGCGACGCGGCGGGACGGGAGCAGTAAACAACGCCGGGACGTGCCGGGAGCCGCGGC
>NW_026624564.1:7360-15152 GCF_030028575.1 Malurus melanocephalus
GTGCCAGGGGCGGCTCAGCCCCAAGAGAGGATGCTCAGCATCAAGGAGGGATGGTCCAGGTCTGGGGGATGCCCGGCCCCAAGGTGGGGTGCTCAGCCCATGGGGGGATGCTCAGCCCCGGGGGGATGCTCCGAACCCAGGCAGGGTGGATTCTCTTCCCCCACATCCCAGCCCTGGTGCTTTCRTGACCGTGAGTTGGATGGGATGCTTGGCCGTGGATCCCACTGGAGGAGTGGGATGWGGTACACACTGTGGGAGGAAGGATGTGGAAAAGGCATCTCCAGAACCCCACAGATGCTTTTCCACCTTGGGTTTTGCAGCTTTGCTCCCCTCTCCTCTCTGCCGGGGCCAAGGTCCTGYTGATGCTCTCCGGACTGGCTCAGGCAGCAGCTGTGCCTCTGTGCCATCCCGCTGCTCCACATGGGCAGGAGCACCCGCCTGACAGGAGAGCCCTGGAGGGGCTGGAGCGTGTCCAGGGCAGGGAATGGAGCTGGGGAAGGGGCTGGAAAGTGCCCAGGGCAAGGAACGGGGATGGGGAAGGAGAGGGAACGGCCTCAGGCTGGGCCAGGTTGGACATCCTGGGCTCATGGAAAGGGTGCTCAGGGATGGAAAGGGTGCTCAGGGATTGGAACTGCCCAGGGAGGTTTGGAATGCCCAACCCTGGAGGTGTCCCAGGAATGCCTGTGTGTGGCACTGAGTGCTCTGGGCTGGGGACACGGTGGGCATCGGGCACAGCTGGGACTCGACRGCCTCGGAGGTGATTTCCTGGTACTGGACTCGGTTCCTGTTGTTTTCCCAGTGGTTCTGTGATGGTTTCCCTGGTACCGGACTCGGTTCCCTGGTGATTTCCTGGTGGTTCCGCGATGGTTTCCCTGGTGGTTCTGCATTGTTTGCCCCGGCGGTTCCACGATGGCTTCCCTGGTGGTTCTGTGATGGTTTCCCCGGTACTGGACTTGGTTCCCAATGGTTCCCCGGTGATTTCCCAATGGTTCCCCGTTGTTTTCCCGGTGTTTCCGTGATTCCAGCRCTGAGGCACAGCCCTGGCAGGCCCTGCTGCCCCTGGGCTGGGCTGGAGCCGTTTCTGTCCTTATAAGGCCCTGCTGCTCCGCTCTGGGGTGTGGGCAGAGCTGGCATCGCCTGAAAGCAGAGCACAACCATTCCCACAGGGACAGCACAACCATTCCCACTGGGACAGCACAGCAATTCCCACAGGGACAGCACAACCATTCCCACAGGGACAGCACAGCCATTCCCACAGGGACAGCACAGCCATTCCCACAGGGACAGCACAACCATTCCCACAGGGACAGCACAACCATTCCCACAGGGACAGCACAACCATTCCCACAGGGACAGCACAGCAATTCCCACAGGGACAGCACAACCATTCCCACAGGGACAGCACAGCAATTCCCACAGGGACAGAGCACAGCAATTCCACAGGGACAGAGCACAGCCTCCAAAGGGGAAATGTGGAGGGGACATGCAGGGGGAACAGATTGGGGTCTCCAGCTGTAAATGGCACAATGGTATAAAGACCCTGAGCCCCACAAAAAGCCACAGCCTGGCCCCTCTCAGACCCCTGGGTGCCAGTGAGTGACCCCATCCACAGGGGAGCCTTGTCCCTCTATCCAGCCCCAAGGCATCACTGGGGACACTGCAGCCTGGCCAAGGGACATCCAGGGACCCCCTGGGGCTGGCAGCCCATGGACAGCAGCAGTGGGGAGTATGAGATCATCATTTCTGGAGTCTGGAGCTCTCCTGCGTTTGCTCCTGCAGACATTAAGTCATTTTCCTGAGGAAGTGCYGTATGACGTCCCTCTGGTTACAGAGCAGTCGGGGCGGAGCCGGAGCTCCAGCGAGACCAGGCAGAGGTGAGGRGTGGGAGGACAGGACACCCCATCCTGGCCACAGCAATGACACTCCAGGGGTCCCAATTAATACAAATCCTCGTATTCTGAGGTTTCAGATGCCCTAAAACATGCAGCTGAAAGCCCTGGTTTCAATGGAAGAAATCTTTACCCACTTCACCAGGCAAATGTCTTTGACTTCCATGCAATCAAATATCACAACCACCCCTGGAAATCAGCATTTGACACATTTTTAATGAGTAAGGACAAATGAAAAAAAAATCTGTGTGTAATGGGATTTGTTACTTGTTRCATTTAAAAATACACCCTCAGCTTTATCAAGAATAGAACACTGCAGCGGGTGGGTTTTTCCCCCAAAAGCTACACTTTGTTCATTAAACCAGCACAAGGTTGTTGATTCTCCTCGCAGGCCGCAGCAGGGGCACAGTGCCAGTGGCAGTGCTCCTCTCAACCAGCCACTGCAGACAGCAGGCACCTCTCTGGAGCACTGAGCAGCCAGTGGAACTTGGGAAGTGCTTGGGAACTTTGGAAGTGCTGGGCACAGCCCCTCTGGAATCTCTCWGACACCAGGCAGGAGGCGCAGAGGAACAGCTCCTTTGGGTTATGGGACTGCTGTGCTTTATTCCTCTGCAATATTCCTCAGGACCATGTGCCATGACACACTTCCTTCAGCAGGAACATGATGATGTCTGAGGAAAAACTCGTCTGGTTTAGGCCTGTAGAGAAACCCTTCAGAAACCCCAAAGAAACCCCAAACCCMCCAAKCCCATGRGCAGYGTGTGCCTGCTCTGTGCAGTGCCTGCTCCGTGTTATCAGCAGTGCTCTTGATCCCCCTGCCCTCTGCCTCACTGCCCTCCAGGTTAAACATCCTTAACCAGTAACAGCAAAGGCTTCTCCCAGTTACCCCACAGCCAATTGGGTGGGAAGCCTCAGGGATGTTTTTGTAAAGACAGAACACCAACAGTGTCCTGGTCTATAATTAGGCATCTGAGCCAGTTACAGAGGATCCGTTCAAGGAAGAAAAGAGAATTTTATATGCACTGCTTTGTCCAAAAAAAGATTATGAAAGGCAGAGCAAAAACCATTTACCAGTCTTAGGGGGAAAATTAAGTACATTTCATTGAGTGAAAGCTGAAGCAGATGTTCAGTATTTGTGTCTGTGCCTGAAGACCTGCTCCATTACATCCTACCCAACGTGAACGCTTGGATCAATCTGGAAAGCTGAGGGTGTACAAAGAAGGGAGGAAAATGCCACAACTCCACTCCTAACTTAGCACCAAGGAGGTGATTAAAAAAATACAATTTCATGTGAAAAGCCTTCCAAGAGTTCCTCTAGATGTTGCTTCTATCTGGCAGTCCCACACCGCTTGGTGAAGATGACTGAAACTATTGCAGTAACAAATAAAAGCTTTTCTCTGATACAAAATGCAGTCCAGAGGGTTTCCTTACACAGTAAGCAGGACACTTTGCCTAAGGGGGTGTTGCATGTTGGCCTCCACAAGCAGCAGCAGCTTGCAGAGAGCCACACAAAAAGAGGGAGCAACACTCCCAGGCTGCCAAAAGGAGCRGGAGAAAGACCCAGTTCATTTCTTCTGGAAAAAGCCCATGATGGAGACCTGTTTGTTGGCTCTGCTGGCWGGAGCTGCCCCTTTCTTCAGGCTCTTCCTTTCTTCCTTTGGCTCCCTCTTCATGGGCAGCACAGGCTGTTTGTGTGGAGCTGGTGCCTTGGGCTTGGGGAATTCATCCTCGCTGTCCGTGCAGGATTCGCTCTCGTAAACCTTCTCAGTCACTGGTGGAAAGAGAGGGAAGACAATGGAGGAGATGATGATGGTTAAGACATCTTTATAGCAAAGACCTCCCCACTGCAGCCTTCCCACCACACTCCTGCAAAGGAACGTTTTGGGATCAAGGAGCATGTGTCAGACACAGAAAAGGTTAAGCAGTAGGCAGTGGCCTCAAGCTGTGCTAAGGGAAGTTTAGGGTGGATATCAGGGRAAATTCCTTCCCCCAAAGGGCTGTCCAGCCCTGGCACAGCTGCCCAGGGCAGTGGAGGAGCCCCTGTCTCTGGAGGGATTTAAAAGCCGTGTGGATGTGGCACTTGGGGACATGGGACAGTGGTGGCCTTGCCAGTGCTGGTGGAACAGTTGGAGTCAATGACCTCAGAGGGCTTTTCCAACCTCAGTGATCCTGAGGCTCTAATTCACATGGCAGAGGCTGAGAAGCAGCCATCAGAAAGTGATAAATCTGAAGGAGTTTGCAATCAGCAGTTTGGCTCTAGACAATGGAACATCCACTTTATGGCCAAACCCCATCATTCTGACTCGATCCCATTTTCACAAGGGCAGAGCAATCAGACTGTCCTGAAATCCAGGCAGGACAACCCCTGGATACAGCCCCTGTATCTCACCAGCTCACTGGGCAGTCAAGGAAGAGCAAAGCAGACTTTGCTCATCTCAAGGAGCACAAAACCTTCGGGGCAGCTTCTGTCCACAAAAGGTGGCCAAACAGGGCAAATCTAAAGAAATGCTTTTAAAAAAGCCAGCCCAAAGTGGTGTGTGCAATCAGGGACTCTGCCTGAAGGCATTGCCAGCTCACTGCTGTCAGTGTCCRGCCAAGGCAAGCCCAGGATATAAAACAACACTCACGGAAATTAAACTGGAGTCAGCTCTGCTGATGAAAGCCACCGTCACATCCCAGCAAATGTTGTTATATCAGCTTTCCCAGCAGTGCTCTGSGATTCTTCTAGTAAGCCATTTTTCTTTAGCAACTGTATTCTTTTAAACAGATGTCTTAACTTCCCTTCTTCTGGGAAACTGGCTTTCACTTGTATTAATGCATCAAATTAAATAAGGTTTCCTACGTAACCAGAGACCGGGAAGAGGAATGCTCTGAAATCCTGCTGGGCAACAATAATAGAACCTCAAACAGGGACTGCAAACCAAGCAATCTCCCTTCAGAGGCTTCTCAGGAGCAGCTTCCACAGACCACTGTGTGAGCTTAAGGACTTTATCTTGTTGTCAGCCCTGTCAGGAATGGCTGGGGAGTCCCAAAGCACACAGTTAACCCCCTCCAGTTGCAATAACACATCTCAGATCAGCTTGMTTTGGCTGCAGTCTCAGCTGAACTTTAAAAATCTGTATTTGCAGCAGCTCTGGGTATGCAGACACAGCTACTGAAGCTCCACTCACAGCCAGACTCCTGAAATCACAGCGGCTCAAACCATGGGAGCTCTGAAATGCTGTAACACCAATTTCCCTCCAATGCACGTGCTGATATCCCCATCTCCAAACCCACCTGTGTCCTTTCAAGCTTCAGGAAGTGCCTRAACTCAGTAATTCCCCTTCACCAGAGACTAAGAGCAGGCACTCAATCCATGGACTCCTCTTGATGCATGGGAATTGTCTTGTGCTTAACTCCACACACACTTTAATTGCTCAATTTCCCTCAGGGCTAATCCCTAAATTACTTTTGCTTTTTGACACCAATTCCTTGCTATTGCAGCTATTGTGAAAAYCATCACTTAAAATTGTGGAGAAATATAAAGTATAGCCTCAGTCTAATATTAGGATTTAATGTCTCTTAAAACCTAGCCTTGGTTTAAAATAATAAAAGATAGCAGGGAGAGGAGAAAAACTCCATGTATTTCAAGGAATAACTAAAATTTACATTAACTTTGGAGATTTGCAAGTTGTTTAGCCTTTGAATTATTAGGCCTGTGCATGGAATGGTTGGGAAACAGAGGCAGGAGAGAAATTTGCCAATAAGCAGACAGTAAGTTCTGCACAAAACCCAAACCCACACCAAACCCCAAACTGACATATTAATGTTTGCAGCTCTGCTTCAATGGCAGCACACAGAGGAAACAAATGAGTGGTGTTACAGCTTTCTCCAGGTCACAGGAGGAAGCAGAGCCCMTCAGGATGGAATCCAAAGCCTCTGGCTCTCATGGATTCCACAGGGACTCTTCCCTTCTGAAAGCAGAGCCACCCTTATCAGAAACAGAAACCTTCTGAAGTATTTCAGCCCCAACTAAGTCCTTGTTCACCTGGATACTGAAAGTTTCTTTAACATATAATCAAGTTCTGCTGCACAGGTCTGGATTTAGTCCCAAAGGAAAAAAATACCAACAAAGTTATCTCAGCCAGAATGATCCCAAACCCTGAACCTCTTTCTGTACCATCTTTAAAAGGCTGCAGCTTTGGAGAGTAAATGAAGGTGGTGCTCATGCTGGCGGGAAGAAAGGGAAAAGAACTGAAGGAAAATCTGTGAATAATCAAAAAAGGGTAAGGATTCAGCTACAGCTGTGACTCCCTACCCAGGCTTCACCAGAGAGACAGTCACCTCAGCCCAGGAGGAGTTCCAAGGGGGATAATGAAATGATTTTGTGAACCTCTTTCTAAGCCTGGGAGAGGCTGGCCTGATCAAATGATCAATAAAGTGTGCTGCAGTGAGTGTAGGGCACAGTCTTACCCATGCAGCCTTCTTCTTCATCAATGAACATCTTGGATTTCAGCACACGCTTCCGCTTCCTCCTCCTCCCTCCAGCTGAAACCTGGRGGACATGTTGGCATTGTGAGAAACAAGAGCTCATTTCTGGCAGGCAGTCACTCTGATCTGCTCTCACCTCTGTGGGTGCAGGCTCCAGTTCAGATTTCAGAGCAGGCACAGCTGCTGGAGATGGAGCTCTCTGTTCCTCAGGCGTGGGAGATGGTGCCATGTCTGCTAAGAGAGGAACACCTTGATAGTACATGGGTCTAATGCAGCCCCAAAGGAAAGAGAGTGGTATAGGATGGGACTAGTGTGCTTGGGATTTTTGGTAAGCCAAAAAAATCAATTCCACCAGGGGAAACTGTAAAAACAGGCACAGAAACCGGCATGTTTTAGCTATACATTTCACTCACTTGTTAGAAAGAATGGCCTAATTTGTTTAGAAATTAAAAGAGAAACTGTAAAAACAGGCACAGAAACCGGCATGTTTTAGCTATACATTTCACTGACTTGTTAGAAAGAATGACCATAATTTGTTTAGAAATTAAAAGAGAAACTGTAAAAACAGGCACAAAAACTGGCATGTTTTAGCTATACATTTCACTGACTTGTTAGAAAGAATGACCATAATTTGTTTAGAAATTAAAAGAGATGGAGTGTGGTAAAACAGTTGTTGCTTCACTGGTGGTGCTACACATTTCAAAAAGTCCATGCTACTAGATTAACCCGAGAATTAAGTGCAGTACACTATCACACATCCTAAAAGACTGTTTAGGGACATCTCAAGCTTTTATTTGAAAAAACCCCAAATTTTAAAAACCCCACAAAAAGCCAAACCACTACAAAAAACGAAGCTGATTCTTTCATTTTTTCATCTCCTTGCTCTCCCCTGGGTTGAAGGGCACTGGAATCCATTCAATGCCMAAACTGATTGAAGCAGTCAAGGACACCTTCACACATTTGCAGGGAGCACAGTGAGCTCTGCAGCCTCCACCAGCCACGTCAGTGACAGAGCAGGGCTTTGGAGCAACCAGCGAGGCAGGGTCACCTCCCGTGGGGCTGGCAGGGGCACAAAGCTCCAGGAGATCCGAGTGAGGAACGCTGCCACGCAATCCTGGSAACGTGGGGAGCAAACTCCTCCTCTGCCCTATTGCTCCACGAGGATGTGGCAGGCAGAGCAGCGCCCTGATCCCGCCAGAGCACGGCCTGGGRTGTGGAGCTGTCCCCAGGGATCAGCCAGGCTCTCTGGGCACGGTGCCAGCTGACCCTGGCAGGGTGAGGAGGGCTCTGAGAGAGCGCTGGGCTGCCAAGGGCCATAATAAATCACCTTCTTCAAACAAAGACTTGGCCTCCAGCTACTTCAGTGAGCGAGGCAGGGAGTGCAGGCACAGGGGTAGCATGACTCGGGCTTTTACCCTGTGCCACTGGGGCTG
>NW_026624564.1:16138-33592 GCF_030028575.1 Malurus melanocephalus
ACACTGCCCAACACCAAACCTGCACCACCAGAGCCCAGCCTGGCCTTGGCTCTTTGGAAACATCAGAGGACAGGCTAAGAGGGTTGAACACTGGTGAAAAGCCTCTGCCACGCTCAAGCAGAGCTGCTGAAGGCACTGCCAGGGGGCCAGCTCCACTAGATTCCTTGGGGGAAATTTGGACGTTTTTCAGCTTCCTCCAAACAATTTTCGCCAGCTTCTGGCAGGCAGAAGGCACCCTCTCCCCACGTCAAAGTGTTCAGGACTACTGTCAAGCTCTTTATTACTTTATTATCCTCTTGTAGCCAGCACAGCCCTCTGACATGTGATAACTCCTGAGTCAACCTCGTGCTGCTGCCCACAGTTTACTCAACAGCAACAGCTGCATGAAATGGATACAGGTTGGGCAACTGGATGGCCCAAAGATGTAAATCCTGGCTTTGTTCAGTTTGCTCTGACCCTGCCTGGAAAAACTGTGAGAAGCTTTAGTGCTTCTGCTGTGGCTCTCGGAAACCCACGGAGTTTGTAGGTCACAGTGCCACTGCAATCAGCCTCCAAAGTGGCTGTAAAACCCTTGTCAACACTGCCAAAGCTGCCTGTGTTGGTACAGCTGAAGCTGCCAAACCTCCTGTCCTCTGTGGGCACATTTGTGGAGTTTATTCTGGCACTGGAAGCAAAACAACCCGCAGTGACTAAGGAGCCCTCATACCAATATAACTTTTAATGAAAAATCATTTAAATGGAGAGGATTGTGCCTTATGCCCTCTCTGTATTTTCARCGTGGTACAATGTGCTGACTCTGGTGTAAGGAGAGCTTATTCTGGGCTACTTTTAGCACATCAAGAGCAGACTAATATAGAATTAGGCAGAAGACCTGCCTTGAGACACAAGTGCCCATAGAGTGCTTCACATCAGCCATACAGACTGAATTTCAYACCACAAAACCTTGCTAAGTGTGCCTGTCACTCCATGTCCCATTCTGCCATCTGATGCTGTTGATACAAGTTGCCCCTGCTCTCTGGAGAAACCTGCTTCCAACCTTGCCAAGGTGAATGCTCTACAAGTCCAGCTGCTGTATATATTATTATTTCTTAAAATCRTTTGTTTCATCCAGCTCAGTGTTCTACTTGCATACTGAATATATTACCAGTTTGGACTCCTTAGGAATATTCCAAACAATTCCAATCTATCTTCTTTCATCTGKCTGGATTTAACGGGCAAGCAGCAGGACAAGGGCTGAACTCCCTCAATTCTYATTTTCCCTTTTGAAAGGGCAAACTGAGTGATATCCAAATTTCTCTACATATGCTATCATTTGCATGAATTTACAATTGTAATGCACAACACAAAGAAATAAAGAACAAGAGAGCTCCAATGCAGGAGCAGCAACAGCAGTGACAAAAACCCTCCCCAGTGCCTGACCACCTTMTGAGGGAAGAACTTTTCCCTAATATCCAACCTAAACCTGCCCTGGGGCAGCTCCAGCCCTTCCCTCAGGTTCTACCCCTGGTCACTAGAGAGACATAAACCTTGGAATAAATGAAGCCAGAAGGCATCCCATTCAAAAGCATTAATTGTTCAGCACATGCCAAGGCCGTGCAGGTATCCCACAGGAGATCAGAGAGTTCTAATATTCCAAACTCCAAACTCCAATTGTTCAGCACGTGCAGGTATCCCACAGGAGATCAGAGAGTTCTAATATTCCAAACTCCAAACTCCAATAGTTCAGCACGTGCAGGTATCCCACAGGAGATCAGAGAGTTCTAATATTCCAAACTCCAATTGCTCAGCACGTGCAGGTATCCCACAGGAGATCAGAGAGTTCTGATATTCCAAACTCCAAACTCCAATTGTTCAGCACGTGCAGGTACCCCACAGGAGATCACAGAGTTCTAATATTCCAAACTCCAAACTCCAATTGTTCAGCACATGCAGGTATCCCACAGGAGATCAGAGAGTTCTGATATTCCAAACTCCTGCCTGCCTCACTCAGAGGATGGGGATGAGCTGAGAGATTCCAGCCCAGCAAGGATGGGGTGATTTCAAAACTCCCTCCTCAGAGCTAAACAACCCAGCTTGTCAGCAGGTGAGTGATGAGGAAAATGGRAAGACAAACATTTAAAGAAATAATGATCATGAAGAAGAACTTCCTGAGAGATTTATCATCTTGTGGAACAGTCTAAGAAGAAGTGAGACATGCCTGATAACAAAGATCACTTGAAATAATGTGGGCAGGAGGGAAACKATGAAAACAATGCCTAAAGGTGGCACAGAGACTATGAAGATGCCAAGAGCAGCCACCTCTCCCTGGCAGTGCAGATTTTCCTGATGTCCTGGTTGCTGCCCATGTGCCAGCCACACCAAATGAGGAATCAGCTCTGGTTCTCTGAGGGACTCCACCTCCTCACCAACACCCCCCATCTGCTGTTTCAGCTCCTCTTACTGAGCTCTACACCRGACTGGTGGTTTCAATTACTCGTCCACAATGATCTCGGAGTTCTTCTCCCCAGCAGCTTGTTGGAAGCCTGCTCCATTTAGCACATACTCCCATGCTCAATCCCAACCTCTTTTCCAGTTATCTATATTGAACGGCATTTGTCACCTCCATTATCCAAATTCCTTGGAATCCAGCCCTGCTGTTCCTCATTCTGAGCCCAATCTTGCAATATTCTGGGCACCCCCACTCCTGTCACAGCCACCGAGGAGACGCAGAGTCGCAGCAGATATGGCTCAACTGCTTTGCCTTCAGTTTCTCTATTATCTCTTTTTTTTTTGAAGCCTTGCTTCCAACACTTTTTTCCAAACCCTTTCTATAAACAGACAGGACAAAGATACTAAAAATGACCCCATGAGGAGAGGGAGGTCACTGGTGAGTGTTTATTCCCCAAATGAACTGGTTTTGACCAGCCCTACAGTTCTGGAAGGCATGCTATCTTTCACAAGAGATTTGGGAACCTCCTTTGCACACGTCAGTGGCACTGGCAGCACACTTGCTGAGGAGACAGCCAGGTCTGAGCTCAGCTAAAACAGAGACTGAACCACCGAGACATCTCAGCTCTATGCCCAAGTGCTTGCAGCACAGAGATAAACAGAAAGCTCAAGMTACAGCCATTTCCACCATCTTTAGTGCTTTAAACTATTCCCTCAATCACTGCCCAACAGATTTGGAGATTAATGTTTTGGAAATCAGGCCCCTGACCTACGGGTTGTTTACAGATCTTTTTACCTTCCTCATCACTGCTGTCAGACTGAAGCTGTTTGATTCGCTTCCTCTTTTTCTTTACATTTTCAGGATCTCTTTCTTCCTCATCATCCGACCTATTGACCCTCTTTGTTTTACTGCCACAAAAAGAAAAGGGAGAAAAAGGCAATGAGCACCCATTATCTCTCGAGTGTGCATGAAAACRTCACAGAAGGAAATCCAACACCTCTTAAAAACACGAGCATCGTGCACACTGAGCTGTGCACTGACTACACAACCAGGCAGAGATGCACAAGCCTTTCCAGGCCTCTCATCCTTCCCCATACCCAGCTCTCCAAAACAAGGAGGATTTCTTTAGCCCCTCTGCAGCTCAGCCCAGTGCCTCACCTCGCCTGGCCACAGCAGCCTGGCAAAAGCATATTTCTGATCTTGTCTCTTTAGCTCAGGCTCCCAATGTCCCCAAAAGCATCACTCAGAAGCTCTTTTGACAGACTGCTTGCCACTGACTGACTATGAGGTAGTGTCTCAGAATCCTGGAGCCATTTTTAAAGACTACTGGAAAAATAAAATAGCTTCTTTCTTTTTAATGCTGGCAAGACGTGTCAGACGAACAAGCCTGGAGGCTAAAGGCCCACGTATCCTCAAAGAGCTGGGACAGCCCGAGTGGCCTTCCCAACTGAACTGTTGGTGCTGCCAACACCTCCAGGCCCTTGGCTTTCTGGACAAGACTATCAATAAGACAAGCAGTTAGTGCTAACTGCCATGGTGGGCTGGGTGGTGTGCTTACCTCTTCGCTTAGAAATGGATTGAGACCACCAATTAATTACTCATAGGCCACCAGAGAGCCATCAGACTCTAGTGATTCTTTGTCTCTGTCAGTTTGGGTTGGACTAAACACAAAGGGCTGAGCTTAAAATTAACTTGGAGCCTGAGCCCAAAGTAAACCAGCGGCATTGAAAGCAGCMGTACATTAGCTATGGAGATCAACAAGCAGAACTTTGTGCTGGAAGCTGTGTACATGCAAGCTGGGAATATCCCAGCTCCCCTGCAGGACAGGTGCTCCTGCCAGCCCTCCCCACACCGCCTGGGGTCTGTCCTAAATCTGCTCACAGTGGGAGATTGGCTCATGGAAAGCCATCCCCTCCCACTGGAGACAACCTGGGCCCATCCCTTCCCGTGTGTGATGGCACCGAGGCAGCTACAGCAGTCAGTGGAAAAGGAACACCAGCAAAAAATCCTGAGAGATGGTTTTAGTCAGGTTCAACACAATTCAGTAGATGGAAACAGGAGGTGAGCCAGCATTGTCCGACCCATCCCCCAGCAGGTTCACAGGGACCCTGAAAGGCACGACCCACCTCTTCCTGTCCTTTTGTTGAATTCTTGTCAACTCTGTTTTCTTCCCAGGTTTCTCTACGACAGTATTGGGAGATGACTCTGGTTCTGCTACAGCAGCTGAAGGCTTCACTGCTTCTTTCTCCTCCTTTGGCTGCTCAGGCACAGAGCTGACTTTGAGTTTATCTGYGAATAAACCATTCAAAAAGAACAAACACTGGGCATTCAGCTTGAATGACAATTTACAAAGCAGCTGGCCAGCTCTGTGCACCAAGAACCCAGAAAACACTACCCATCATGTAYTTRGGGATTAGACTGCATTAGGGACCTRGACTGGCCAAGCTGTATCACACATGGGGAAAAGAAGGGCATGGTTAAATTTCCAGGTGATTTCCCATGGCTGTGCTGCTCCTGATGTCAAGCCACATGTACTGCAGCAGTTAAAACTCTGTGGAAGAGGACTGGGAGCCAGTGGCAGGAGATCAACTGCATCATCAGTGGGGTCAGAGGCTGCTGCAGGGCCACAATGTCACACCAATGCCTTTCTGGGAGAGCTGGGAGAACAGGCTGGCTGTTCCTTGAGCGAAGGTGAACATCACTGCAACAACAGCTCTCTTATTTATGATCAACAGCAGAGAGCCCAAGGACCCCACTGCTGTTAACTCMGCACTTTCTGGCACTGCAGGAACCTTTGAAGCCGAGAGAGACGTGCATGGAGGGAATAAATCTTACTCCTGGAATCCCACCCTCTCTTCATACACATAATCATTTCCAGTTCTGCTCAGTTTGCTCCTTCCCTGCAGCCACCTCACCTCACAAGTTTCCTCAATGTGCTCCCTGACAGGGCTCAGCAGAGCAGGGAACCCCTTTTGGAAATGATGGAAATGCATCCACAAAGCCTTCCCCATCACCACTGGGTCACCTCTGCCATGCCTTTTGGGTTTTCAGCCCACAAACTTTGGTCTAGGGCTCTTCTCAGACCTTCAGAATTTACTCCAGTTAATTGTAGTGACTGTCCTTAGGCTGAGAGTGTCCTCAGCTCCCTCAGTCTCACCAAAACAGGGACTCAGAGTCCCAGCAGGGCTGTGCCTCGTGTGCTCAGTGCTGGAACTGTCCCCTGCAAACTCTGACAGAGYCTGTTAGAAAGTGAACTTTGCTGTTTGCTCTCTCCCAAAATTCCTCTTTGGAGCCTCTTGTACTCACTGTTGTAAGGGAATCTTTGAAGAAGATCCCACAGTCCTTTTCCAACATCTATTTAATAGATTCAGCACATTTTCTTTAGACTTGGCTAATTCAGAAGAGACCTGAAGAGGCCACCTAGTCCAAACCTCTGCTCAGAGAGAAAGGCCACCCTCATTTTTATTCTCCATCTATTAGTCCTTCAGTTTTTAGGAAATTAATTAACCCTACAGCTAACGATGGGCTCCTCAGTGCTGTGTGATGAAAAGCAAGCACCATTCACATGCCCTGCAAAACAGGTTTTGGCAAACATCTCACCAATAGCTGATCTCCCAGCCAGGAGAACTCATTTTAAATCAGATTTCTTCTGCACTAAAAATCTTTCCTGGGTTAGCCTGCTCAAATATGTCATTTTAATTGATCTCCCTCCAGCAAGCTTTTTGTTTGAAAAATTCCACTGAAAGCTCTTAATTTTTGCCTTAAGAGCTGCATGCAAAAACATTAACCCCTTGAGTGCACAAGAGCAGAAGAATAGTATGGGAAACCATCAGGAAAGAGAGGATGCAAAGAAAATCAATGACTTTGGCAGTGTGGGATTGGGGCTGTTCCTTTCTGCATGCTTCCCATCACAGCTCTACTACAAAACACTTGATTCCACTGAACATTTTTCAATGTCTACCCAGCTTAAATAAAACATAATTTAAAAAAAAAACCCCACAGGCTTCAAATAACCCTCAGGTTTTGAGTGTTTTTGTTTGGTTGTTTTTTTTTAACTACAACAGGCTGTTCCCTGACCATGATGGCCTCTGAAAACAGAAAAGCACTTACTCATAGCAGCTTTTCCAAAGAAGTTGTTGATGATGCTGTTCTTTGTTGGTGCTTTGCTGCTTGCTGCAGACACCTGGAAGCAAAGAGAGGAAGAACCACAGGAATGTTTCCCAGCCCTCAAGATGCACAGCATTGCTTCTGGATGAGCAAAATAACAGATATCACTTGTTCTCATTGCATCAAATCTTAGAAGCTGTTTTGGAGAACCTGAAGATACTCACTGGACACTACATGCATCCAAGGGGCCCGAGGGAGTTCCTATGGACTCCTTAGCCAGGCTTCCAACCTAACTTGGGGCACATTCCCATCTGATGGCTGACTGTTAGTGAAATAAATGCCTGGGACTTGGGTCAGTTCCCAGGAAAGAACTGTTCTTTTTGCAAACCAGCAGTGCCTCAATTSACAGCAGCCACAGAGGAAAGAACAGGGATTGGCCAAAGCAGGAGGGCTTTATGCAGCTCCTGTGTCACGTAGACTGTCTGCAAAGGAACAGCACTGCTCTATTGCACCAATGCAGCCACCACAGAGACACCACACACACACACKCCCCACCTAAGGAAGTGCAGCCTCCTAATCCAACTCATTTGAATGCAAGTAAAAAGCAACCAGACACTAAAGTTCCCAAAACACGCACACTGCACCAGTTCTAAATTCCCTATAAAAATCAGAAAGAGGAACTGAAACATTCTCWGCTGTTACGAACCATCCACAGGGAATGTTACCATTTTAACACTCGTTTTTCTGACCACATTGCTTTAAAAACAATGATACTAATTAAAATGAAAACATAATCCTATCCTGGAAAAGCAGTGGTTGAGAAGATAAACAGTTTAGTCTCGCACAGGTCAAGCTCTGAAACTTCCCTCACAGACCAACTTTAAACACCTTGATACTTTTAAGACCTGGGCTTCTCAGGTTTCACTTATTGCTCAAAACAAATCCTTTTAAGCACAATGGAGAGAGCAGGATCCTCAAGTGGTGTATACACTGGGATRGCTGCAGACAAGGGAACGATTGTCTCCATAAGGCAGCCATGCCTGTTTGCACTCGCTGGAGATCCGGCTCGTGGGGGAAATACACTTTAGTGGGGAGATCAAGAGTGTGGCACGAGGCAGYTGTGCCCCAGGAGGCTGCACACAGTTAAACACTTACAAAGATCACTGAGCACTCCCAGTGGGATGCAGGGTTAGCACGAGGAGCACACAGGGGTGCCTGAGGTCACGGAGCTGCTGTGAGAGCGGATCATTAACGCCATGAGCCCGGGGGGTGTGAGGTAACTTACACCTGGGGCCTCCTTGGCCTCTGCTTTGGCCTCCCTGTGCGTGTCCTGGCCTTTGGAMGCCGCTTTGGCTGCAAACATGCCCATGATGCCCCTGTCGTGCTGCGGGGGCGCTTTGGCAGCCGGGGGCCCGTGGCCATTGATGGTGCCCGGCTCCCGGGGCCTCGGGGAGCTCTGCACGGATGTCTGCRCTCGGGGAGGCTCAGGAGGTGCCCTGGGGACGGCGGCGGCGCAGCGGATGGCACTGAACCTGTGTGACGGAGTGAAAAATTCCATTAGCCTTTTCAACTGGGCAGCTTTCACCTCGCCTTCCCCCCTCCTGGAGCGCCAGCGCTGCTCCGGGCCTGCCTTCTCCTGTTATGGAAAAAGGAGCAATTTAATCCGTGCATGGGACAAGAAAGAAAGGCTGGCACACAGCGAGAGACCTCTGATGAAAAGATCAGCTGAACCTGTCAGCAAGAGCCACAGCATTCGCATGGCAAACAAGCCGTGCAGCTTTCCTGGGGAAAAGGGCCTTGTCTGCAGCCAGGCTGCACAGGGAGCAGGCTGCATTTCATTCCTAAACGGGTTACACTCTCCAAAACCCGTGGCAGGAGTTGTACACACAGGCTGAGTGAGGATTCAAACATTCACAGCTTTCTGATGCTCTGACAAAGCTCCTAACTGCTGCAAGGAGCAGCCAGGCCTGGCCAGGTAAGTAACTCCCAGCAGAAACTGAACAAATGAAATGGCTCAGAAGATATCCATGACATTCCCGTTAAACTACACAAAGCCATTTCCACATAATCCCGGGTAGGCWGAGAAGAATCTCAGCCTAGAATGGTCAGAAACCGGATTGTTTGGGGATATGGAGACACGAGAGCTAAATGACGTGCTCACAGTTACAGCACAATTCACTGACAGTCAGAAATAGCAGTTCCCAAAAATAGCTGAACTCTGCTCCCCACTGTGCAAATCACAGGCGACGCTTTCCAGATTTCCCACAGAAATGCCACAAAAGAGGCCAGGCTCACGCCTCCCAGCCCTCTGAATTACACAGCATATTTCCATTTGCCTAAGAAATCGAGCAGCCTTTTGCCAGGTCATTTCTGTGCCTCAGCACTGGCTGCTCACGTGCACAGTCCACTTCTACTCCCATCAGGAGCATTACCAAAACAACACCATCTCCACCGGATTCCCAGGCTGCAGCAGCAACCTCTTGACATTCAAACCTTTAAAGGAWGGAAAGAGACATTGAAGAAAAATAAACCTACTCTCCTTTATGCTTTCAATCTGTTTTTGACATGGTTAATACAGCTCTCGGGGCAGCTTGTGCTCCAAACACCACCAACCCTCCAAGTCACAAATGATATTGTCAACAGTTACACTGACTGCACAGCTCAGCTACAATTTCCACATTCCAAGTCACCTTGCCTTGATGCTGCTGTGTGACTATAGCTCTATGGGCTTTACCCAAAAATCACTAAATAATCACTGAGAAAACAGGCAATGCTTGGGCTATGCTCAGCAAACAAGGAGCTGCCTCCGTTCAGAAAGCTGGCAATGGCAACAGGGATTAAACCCARTTATTGGCATTAATTAGCACACCTAACACCTCCACTGTGTTCAGCAAAGCAGGTCCCAGAGAAAGACAGAACTAAACTAAGATCCTTGACCCAGAGCACTGGGGAGGTTCTGTTTGCTACAAACACCACATAGTTAAACCTCTGGCTTTTGTAAGTCCTGCCAGAATCTTTCCCCAAGTGCCAAAGGCAATCCATGCAGCTGACAAGAGAGAAGAATGTGATCAATTTGTGTTTACTTTGGCCAGGTCMAAAACGAAGAAGCTGCAATTTTTCTTGGTTTGCTTGGGAAATCCTGCGTCAAAGCTGGATTTACACACTGGTTTCAGAGAGCTGGTTCAGAACCTGGATTATCTAAATGACCTTGTGGATGTTGAARTCCCAAGGGATACAGGTATCCCTAAAGCACAAGTATCACCATGCTGGGTGCCTGAGAGGAAACAGAGCAGAACAAGGCAACTGCAGCCACCCCAGGGCACGTGGCTCCACTGAGGTGGGGTTTCCAGCACCTTCCAGGGCAGGGAYACTCCTGCCCCAAACACTGTTTCTCTTTTCTCAGCCTCTTGCCAACACTTTGGACAGAACCACGTTTCTCCCTTCAGATTCTATACTCTTCCTATGACACAMCCTTCAGGCATCCCCTCTAAACCAGATTGGTCATGGCACTGTGCATCCCCATGACTTCAAGCTGAAGCTGTCGTGGTGGGAACAACACCAAAATGAAAAGCTCCAGCTGCCAGGCACTGCTCAGGAGGGAGACAGGGACTCCTGCAAACTGCAGCTCCTCCCAGCCCTGCTCCTGCTCCACCTCGAAGGACCCTTGTGCTGCCTGGGCTGTTCTGTGTTGCTTCTCAGAGGTCACAGAATATTCTGAGTCGGARCAAACCCACAAGGATCAAAGTCCTGCTGCTGGAGAAGGAGCTCCTATGAGACATCTTCAGAGWGGCAGATGAGTCCAGAGGATGAAAACACACTCTCACAAAACAGAAAGCAAACTCCTGTCAGTGCTTTGCTGAGCACATCACTTGTAGTTTTATCAGCCTGTTTCGATTTACTCTTCCTGTGTGACTGAGAATTGGATTAAAATGGCCATGATTAAGTGTGGCCTGGAAATGAGAGAGAAGTTTCCAGCYATCAGACAAGCAAGGTACTGGAACAGTCTCCCTGTCAGAGTAAGGACCAAGTGAATCAACTGTGAGCTCAGTTTACAGAACAATCACACMAAGTGCTCTTTGGGCACTGCTCTGGCAGCACTTTGAGGATATCTCTTCCCAGCTTTCTAAAAWCCCAGGCCTATCTGGTGATCACTGAGTGCAGAGCAGTCTGGCAGTGCTTCAGAAGGAGCAGGGTGACAGGACTCACTTGCTGCAGTGCTGCAGGTTTGTTTTGACGATGTCATAGTCGGTGTTGTACAGGGGGGAGCTGTCCTTGAGCAGGGCCTTCTGAACGCTGTACACGTGCACACTGGCAATGGAGGACAGCTTACACTTCATTGCTGGGGGAAAAGGAGAAAAAAAGCCCTGTTAGCACAACCTTCAGGGTGCAGAAACACTGACAGACTACTCGAGTATAAAAAGGTCCAATTGCACCTTCTCCCAACGCTCACCAATGAAGAATTCCAGGAAACAGACTCCACAAGCCTGTCACSTTTGCCACTACACACTCTTGGTTTTTGCACAACTGAATCAAGAGTGATCTCTCTGTGTTTACCTTCAAAACATTCAGTGTTTGGGATGCAGAATATCTGTGTGAGTACCTAAGCTAAGGCAGAAAGCAGCTGGTCCCAGCTCTTCCCTGCTGGAACTGCTCTGTGCTATGTGGCCATGTCCAGCACCAGTGTCACCCCAAGCAGTCTGCTGCAATCAAAACTTTATCTCTTTTATGCTACTTAGACTGCAACCCCCTTGAGACGAGGGCTGTTTTTYAGGAATTCTTTGTTCATTGCTTATATTGTTCTTTCCACGGAGTCCTGGTCTGAGAATGAGCTTCTAGGCACTGTAAAAATACACACAGTAATCATTTCTTGGGGCCAGGCCGAGACTATGCAGCCCTAGTCCCATCAAAAAYCTCAGCCTCTTCCAAATATAAGTCATACCTTTGGCCTGCCTTCCAATACAAAAACCATGAGCAACCCTTTCCTCCACAGCAAAAACAAAACAAGAGTATTACGCAGCACACATAACTCAAGAAACATGACACAGAGTAGTTGCACTGCCTGACAATCTCCYACCCCGAGGAAAACAGCCCCAGCTAGAAACCCACTGCAGATTTCCAAAAGGAAAACAACGCAAGTCTTTCAAACAAAGTGAGATCATTAGCACAGATCCTTAAGGTCACAAATGCCACAGTGTGTTCTCAAATGCCAAAGATGTTATTTGAAAGTGATGAAGAGCCTGAAGTTGGGTTTCAAGGGCTKTGGGTGAGATTTCATCAGCAGGACCAGAGCTGGGAAGATGGTGARACAACAGACAGTGCACAGAGCAGTGCTCCAATGTGGCTTTTTTCACCTTTTACTCACAAAAGTGAGGTAAATGTCCTATGAGAACACCCACAGAACTCAGAGCAAAGACTGCAATTGCATTGGACCGATAACCAGAATTACCAGTTTCAGCATTCATTGGAGGCCTGAAGGCTCACAATTGTTCTGAGACACTACCAGGGAATTGTTGCCTCCCTGCTGTCAGTGGCAGGGAGGTGGAAAAGAATCACTGACAAAATGTTCAGAATTTAAAATAAAAATCAGACTGAAATCACAAGCCTGAAGGTATTCAGCTGTTGGCTCAGACACTCCAAATTCTGAGAAAAAGCTGGTACAAAAAGTACACACCTGACCCCAAGAGCCTGGCTGGGCATTTATGTGCAGATGGCAAGTTCTGAGCTTTGCTCATTTTGCTGTTCTTTCAAAGAAAAAAGTTTAAGCCACACGATTTTCCCAGTCTGCTTACCTTCCAGTTTATCCTCCCTCACTACTGCAACCTTGTGGCACTGGAAAAAACAAACACATGGCAATTTTAAAATTTGAAAAGAAGTTGTATGCAAGACTAGTATTTTCAGTTATTGAATAAGAAAGCCTAATGATTATTATAGCACACAATCCTGCCAATGCCTTTAAACACTCAGCAGCCACTAGTTGTAAAAGCTCACTTTCCAATTGCACAGATATCCCTAAAAAAAGCCTCTGTCCTCCACTCCTGACTCTGGGAGATTAAACACAGATAAAACAAAGCCTTAAGAACTGTGCAGCAGAACAAAATAAAATGGGCAGATGCTCCAGGAGCCCAGAGCACCYCTTGGATTGCCAGGGCACTCAAACACAGCAATCTGTAGCCCAGAYATGGCACCAGRAAAGCCAAACACCATGAAAAATGMAGCATTAATTTAAAAGCCAGGAATGACTGTTTGTGGAAATGTGCTCTCTGGCCAGTCCTCAAGGTCTACACCTGCTCCAGGACACTGAACAGGCTGTGGTTAACACAGGGAGGATCCAGAGAGACAGACTAAAAACCCACCACTAAATCTGGGTTTAACAGATACCATGGACCTGACTGAACCAGGGAAAAAACTGTTAAATTCAGGCTATAGGCATGACACTGCCCACACAGCCTTAATTAAATATATCCCATTATACAGAACTAATGCACTCAATAATCACCCTCTATTTCAGGCAGATTTGGAGACAAATGTGAATCAGTTTACTATTCAGGAGAACAAAAAAATGTTTATTATTTAGAACAAAGTAAAAGGGTTGGTGGGGTTTTTTCCCAATCTACAAACAAAAGCCAGGACACCCTGAGATTTACTGTTCCTAAAAGAAGACTTGTGTATAGATATTTGTATATTTWAAAACACTTAGTGGGATGTCAAGGGCATTTAGTGTTTGGCTCTTAAAATTTTTCTGTGAGCAAAGGGGAACAGACACTGATTTTTCCCATCTTCTTTTAAAAACCTCTGGGGTACCTGCCTGAAGTTTTAGCTGAGATTCCTGAAAACCTGACAAGCAGCAATGAGGAAAAATATAAATGCATTAAGCAGCAATTCCTTTGCTTAATAAGCTGAAGTACTTTAAATATAAAATATCGTTGATAAATTTGTGYTTCTCTTGTTCACCAGGATTAAAAAGCTGCTTTAATTAGGCAGCAAAAGAGTACATGGCAAGGAAACACAGGCAAGGGTATATAAAGCTTTGGAGTCTGAGCCCCTCACTGTAAAAAGCAGCAAGGAAAGAGCGTGCAGTGCTTCAGGAGGATCCTCTGAGAGGGATTTCTCTCCCTTTCCCTGAATCCACAGCATTCCGGCTACACCTACTGCCAGCAGGCAGCAGTGCAGGGCTCTCAGCGAGCTGGAGCTGAGCAGAGCCCTGCAGCCCCTTCACCAAACCTGCCCTGGACACCCACCCAGGGACACCAACACCTCCCTGGGCCATCCCAAACCCAGCTCCACACCCCTCCACCACAGCAATCCCTTCCCAGCAGGCAGCAGTGCAGGGCTCTCAGCGAGCTGGAGCTGAGCAGAGCTCTGCAGCCCCTTCACCAAAGCTGCCCTGGACCCCAACCCAGGACACCAACCCAGGGATCCCAACCCAGGGACACCAACCCAGGGACCCCAACCCAGGGACACCAACCCAGGGACACCCAACCCAGGGACCCCAACCCACGGACCCCACCCCAGGGACTCCAACCCAGGGACACCCAACCCAGGGACCCCAACCCAGGGACACCAACCCAGGGACCCCAACCCAGGGACACCAACCCAGGGACTCCAACCCAGGGACACCCACCCAGGGACTCCAACCCAGGGACCCCAACACCTCCCTGGGCCATCCTAACCCCAGCTCCACACCCCTCCACCCGCAGCAATCCCTTCTCAGCAGGCAGCAGTGCAGGGCTCTCAGCGAGCTGGAGCTGAGCAGGAGGTGTCCAGCCCCTTCACCAATCCTGCCCTGGACACCAACACAGGGACACCCAAACCTCCCTGGGCCATCCCAAATCCAGCTCCACACCCCCTCCACCCGCAGCAATCCCTTCCCAGCAGGCACTCACACTGCAGCATTCAAAAAYAACAGATTGAAAAAGCAGGGGGGACAAAAAACCCTTTACATGTTTCCCTTGGTAGATCTAGTGGAAGATTCCCTGCCCATGGCAGGAGGTTGGAATGAGATGAGCTTTAAAGTCCTTCCCAACCCAAACCATCCAGTGATCTTATTTTAAAAATACACAAGCTGCTAAGACAAAGATTAAAAAAAAATAAAACACACTGAWTTTTTTCATCTTCTTTTAAAAACTCTGGGGCACCTGCCTGAAGTTTTAGCTGAGATTCCCAAAAACCTGACAAGCAGCAATGAGGAAAAATAAATGCATTAAGCAGCAATTCCTTTGCTTACTAAGTCAAAACATTTTGTATACAAAATACTGTTAATAACTTAATGTTTCTCCTTTTTACCAGGRTTAAAAAGCTGATTTAATTAACAAGACAACCTCAACTGTTCATTTGCTGTTCTATTTGTTACTATTCCATCCTGTGTGAGATCCAGGCTCCCTCCAAACACCACAGCAGATCCTGGGATGTGGATGAGTTGATCTCACAGGGTCCCCTCCACAGGGTTTTGTAATCTTTGCTGCCCAACAGCAGCGAGAGGACTGGGATGAGTGGAGTTAATTAATGAAGCAGCCTGGTACTGGACTCCCAAAGCACAAGCAGCTGATCTTTGCTGCCCAGTCTGCATTCTGGGACAGACTCTGAGCCTTCATCTGCACCAGTGCAGCAGCTCTGGCACACGGTGGCTCCTGTGGAGACAGAGCCAGGGCAGCTTTGGACCCCACAAACACAAAGGAAGGTGAGGACACCACAAGAGAGGCTCACAGACACCTCAGAGAAGTGAAACACTCACAACGTGCCCGTTCTGGACGAGGTTTCCTGCTATTAAGTAGGTGACGTGAAGCTGAGCTCCCGAGTTCTCCTTCCGCTTCCTCTCCACATAATCGTAGAGCATTCTGCACCAAAGAAAGCACTGTTAACCCCAGAAATGTTAACCCAGAGAGGACAGAGCCTGCACCACCCCTCTGTGGAGCTGACAGGAGAGACACAGGAAAGCCAGCCTGACCTGGAAACAGTCACATAAACAGTTCTTTTGCCCAGGATTAATTTAACCTTCCTGAGACCCTTTCTCCTCTGCCACTGAGGAAGATCCCAGCCCAAAAACTATAGAAACACAAGGGCAAACAGATTTAACAGCTGGGTCTCACAGCCTCTGGGCAGCTTGTTCTGAAGTCTCCCCTCCAGAAAGGCATTTCTGAAAGCCCTGAGAGAGGAACTGGAGAGTTTTTGGTACATCATCAGTGTGTTTGTACCATCCCAGCCACATTCATGGGTGGGGTGATCAGAACAGGAGGGAAGAGTGGGACTGAATTGGGCTGAGCCTCCCACTCACACTGCTGATCTGTGATGAGGTTACAGGAATTGTTATTCTTCAAAATATAAAACAAGGCTGCACATTGGGGAAGATATAAATTTGGGGAATTGACTSCMSACCCTTCACACRTCACCCAGCAGCCTGGCAGACAGTSAGGCACACGGAGTAACACAACTGACTGTGTTACTGGGAGCACAGGCAGGGTTTGTAACATCTCCACAGGAATCATTTTAACATGCTCACCACGATAATGGAAACAGGAATTAACAGGAATTGGGCAGGTTCTGAGGGATGCAGTGACACCTACTGTTTAGCCTGGTTGACATGGACTCCCAGAGTGWAGCTCAGCCATTTGTACGTTACCTGGAGGAAGGAAAAACCCAACAAACCACGTTAATACAAAACCCTCAGCCTCTCAATTTGTTAAATCTGCAATCCTTGGCTTGTTGGTCAATCAAATTCTTCAGACAGCCCCTCCCTCCCAACAAACCCATGGCAAAAGTGTGAGCACATGGACACRAGTGCTGCAGTGAGTACCCTGAATTCCTGATTCCTGTCCCAAAAGGTGTGGTGGGGAATTTCTGTCCCCTCTCCTGTCCCAGGGACAGGGGATCTCCAGCTGCACAAACATCAGGATTTTAGGGCTGGAATCCCAGTCCTTCTCTGCCTTGCTGTGCCATTTTAACCAGGTACATCTTTTACACCAGTTTCTCCTCCTGCTCTGCCCTTTTGAACCAAACCCCAAGTTTTCTGGGCTGAAAAAAAAATAATTAAATTGTTGTTTGTCTAAATTCTACTCGGGATAAGCTACAAAGCCAAAGGCAGCTCAAGTTCACACAACCACTTTTGTCAGTCAAGATGCACCAACTTTGCTGCACCATTTTCTGGGCAAAACCCATTTTATTTTATTTTATTTTATTTATTTTATTTTATTTTTTTTTAGTTTTTTTAGTTTTTTTTTTCTTTCCAAATAAATGTTTGAAACAAAATTTGAAAGGAAGACACCCACGCAGAAACCCATGAACTTTCTGAACTGCCTTCAAAACATTAGGGAAGGGGGAGAGAGGAGGAAGAACAGGGGGAGAGGAGGAAGAGAGATGAGAAGGAAGTGGGAGAAGAGGAAGGATGGCAAAAGGGGGATGGGAAAAGAAGGAGGAAAAGGGGGAGGAAAAGGGGGAGAAGGAAGAGAAGGGAGAAGAGTAAAGAGGGAAGAAAGAGGAATGGGGGATGAAGGAGGAGGGAGGGGATAAGGAAAAGGAGGGAGAGAAGGGAAACGGAAGGAGATAAAGGCGGGAGAGAAAGAATGGGGAAGGAGAGAGAAAGAATTGGGAAAGAGAGAGAAAAGAGGGAAGGAGAGAGAAAAGAGGGAAGGAGGGGGAAGGAAAGGGGGCAGCGGAAGGAAGAGAGCGCGAAATGGGGAAGGGGTGGAAGGAGGAGGAAGGGGGGCAGAGGCGGGAGCGGGGAGCAGGAACAGCGAGCAGACGGAAAGCAGAGCGAAGGCGAAGGGCGGCAGGAGAGCAGCCCCGCAGCGGCCCCGGGGCGGCACTCACCACGCGGTTCTGGTCCGTGACGAACTCGTCGATGTTCTCCAGGTACAGCTCGTCCGCCATGGCCGGGCCCGGCCCGCGCTTCCCGCCCGCCACAGCGCCGCTGCCATGGCAACCGG
>NW_026624564.1:36305-37305 GCF_030028575.1 Malurus melanocephalus
GTTTTTCACCTGGCAAAGGTCAGGAAGGAAATTGGACACGTTTCATGAGTGTTAAAATAAACCCAGGGCAGCCCCGTGCTGGAGTYTCTCCAGTGCTGACAATGGCTTTAGTTTGTTTTGCTGGTAACAGAATGATCCACATCCTCTTCCTCCTGTGTCCCAGGCCCTTCCCTCACACTCTTGTTGTCTCTTTTTCTCCATTTCACTCTGGTCATTCTTGTGCTGTGACATTCCTGCCTTGACATTTCGGTTTGGTTTACGGAAGGAGCGGGCAGGTCTTAAACACTTCTTTTTTTTTTTTAAGTCTCTTTTCATCTATTGTTTTTTCTTCCTTTAAGTTTCCTGCTTTGAGCTTTCTGGATGATTTCCTGCCCTTGGCTAATGTGTCTGATAACTGTAAAATTACACTTTTCACCCTCAGGGCACAGTGTGTGTCAGTATTAAGGGTACAAATGAGTGTAAGAGGCAAGAATTCTCCAGSTGAGCACTTCTCTCCTCTTTATTAAAATGCTGTGGGATCTGGAATTGGGCTCATTGACACATTTATACTCTGAGGGAGCTACATGGGCAAAAGTTGAAAGAGGAGAGGTTCAGACTGGACAAAGGAGGAGTTATCAGAATCACAGAAGGGTTTGGGTTGGAAGGGGTTTTAAAGATCACCTCGTTCCACCCCATGCCACAGGCAGGGACACCTTCCACTACACCAGGCTGCTCCTGATCTCCTTGGTGAAATACTTTGAGATCTCTTGATGGGCACTTGCTTCCTTCTCTTTCCTCCTCTGTTGTGCCAACGGGGAGGTTTTGGTGCCAGCTCCTCTGAGGTGTGAAAAGCAGAGTCAACAAAGCAGAGTTATTTCAAACGAGCCAAGTTCCTGAAGGACACCCCGACAGGCAGGGCTGGCTCCGGGGTGTCGGAGCTGAGAACAGCCCTCTGAACCTCTGCCCTCACCTTTCAGAGGCTGTGAAAGGGCTCTGGATCTGCAATCCCAGCACAGTTTGA
>NW_026624564.1:38553-40830 GCF_030028575.1 Malurus melanocephalus
GCCCTGGGCAAAGGCACATTCTGGGGTGAAGTGTTTGTCTTTCCCAATAATTCCAGGGCTGGTGGCTGGTGCCACACTGAACTCCTGCACATTCCAAATAATTCATGATATTTGTACATGCAAACAGCCCTCAAGTACCATTTCCTTGGGAAAAAACCCAACGGGATTTTGCTGAAAGGCTTGTGGCAATGCGGGGAGGGGGCTGCTGTATTTGGGWTGCCAGAGGCAGCCTGAGCTGGGCACTGCCAGGTCTGCCCGTGATGCCAGCACAGCTCTGTCACTCTCTGTGACATGCCAGCCTTGCCAAACTCAACAGGAATTTTGTCCTGGCCTCACTGGAGCCAGGCTGTTGCCCTTTGCCTCCGTCTGTAGCTCACTGTGAGCTGTGACAGTCCCCTTGCCAGGCACCTGTTACAGCCACCACCTCTGTCATCTCTTCCTGCCATTAAACCCTGACTTGCATCAGCCCTAAAGTTCCCCGAGGGAGCCTCTCCTGCCAGAAAAAAACAAACTCTGCAATCCAAGGAATTGGTGGGCACTACAGAAAAAAACGCGCTGTGCAATCCAAGGAATTGGTGGGCACTGCAGAGGCTCAGCTAATGTTTGAGGCACCCAGGGGAGGAGGCACAACAGGACAGAAAACATCTTTATCACAGAAAAAAAAAAAAAAAAAAAAAAAACCACCCCACTTTAAAAACACCCCAGGCCTGACAGAAACACAAAACGTGAGCCATCCGTGGCCCCTTCCACACGAATTTCCTCCCGGGCTGAAAAGCAGGATGTGGGCAGTAAACAGGGCAGTGACGCCACCGCTGCTCTGGCGTGTCCCTTCCGAGGGTCCCGGCCCTGSGACACAGCTCAACCCATCCTATGCAGGCAGCCAGAAAGGAAGAGCCCTTGGCTTTCATCTCCGGGCAAGAAACGGGGGTTTAATCATGAAAAAAAGGAAATAACTCGCTGCACACAATGTCGGTGCAAATTACAAGTCTTTCTTGCCAAGGCAGAGACCCGGAGCGCTTTCCTGCAGTTGGGCAGGCGGTGATCCCATACCTGCTCAGTTCCTGCTGAGGTTTATGGCGGGTTTTCCTCCCTTTTTTTCTCCTTTTTATTGAGAAAATGGCCTAACAATCACGCAGAAGATGACCTTGTCAGCCCCAGCCGGATCACCTGAATTACCTGCGGTGACAAAGGGCAGATTACCGGCGTTTGTGATAACAGCCAGAGTTCAGTAACGCCGTGATTGCTCYATAAAACCACGACATACTTTCACACGCTCAGTCTGCTCCATAAGCTGGGAACCGTTTGCTCGGGTTTTAATGGTTGACTCATTAGCTGTCTGACCAGACTTGTTTATTTTCCACATTTGGAATAAAGAGCTGAGGTGGGAACATTTTCTCTCTTTCCCAGTCCAAGGGTGATGAACTGCAGCTCTCACAGTGCCTCTGCAGTACCAGAACTTTATTTACAGCCCAGAATCACACAAAGTTGAAGAGTTGAAAAGGAACTTAAAGCTCATCCAGTCCTACCCCTGCCACGTGCAGGGACACCCTCCACTAGCCCAGGTTGCTCAAGGCCTTATCCAGCCTGGCCTGGAACACTTACAGGGTTGCAGCAACCACAACCGTCCTAATTTTACCCCAGARTCTTAATTTTAGCCTGCTGGGAGTGCCCAGACACACTGGGATGCCATGTGCCCGTTCCCTGCCCTCACCCCCTGCCTGTTCCCATCATTACTGCACTGTTCACCACCCTATACCCCATGTCCCATGGTGACAGGGGTCCCGTCTCTGCTCCCCATGCCCCTCCTGCAGCCATGGCTCTATCAGCCACCCCCAGACCCCGATCGCCTCCCTGTGCCTTATCCCTGTCCCCTATCTCTAACCCCCATCCCTGGGCACAGGCTCCCTGTCCCCGCTCCCCTATCCCCTGTCTCCAATCCCCCATTCCCAATACCTTCCCTTGTGCCGTGTCCCATGTCCCCAGACCCTGCTCCCCGCTCTCCAACCCCAAATCACCCTCCTCTATGCTGCTGTTCCCTCTTCCCTGTCCTCCACGTCCCCATCCACCMCGTTCGCCCCGTCCCCTCTCCCTGCACCGTTCCCCATCCTGCCCCATGCCCTACCCACATCCCCCATCCATTTCCGTCCCCTTTCCCTGTTCCCCCACCCTGCTCCTGTCCCCCAGGCCCGGTCCCCATCCGTCTCCATCCCTGCCCTCCTCTTCCCGTCCCCATCCTCCTGTCCCATCCCCGTTTCCTGTCCCCATCCCCGTGCTCCT
>NW_026624564.1:42109-44340 GCF_030028575.1 Malurus melanocephalus
CCCCGGGCAGCTGCTCGCCTTCCCGGTGCTCGACCTGCGCCGCCGCCGCCTCCCGCTCCGAGCCTACGTGGCCGGGCTGGAGGAGCTGGTGCTGCGGCTCTGCCGCCGCCTGGGGCTGGGCACCGCCCGCGCCCTCCCGCCGCCCTTCACCGGCGTCTGGATGGGCGACAGCAAACTCTGTGCCATCGGTGAGCGGGACAGCTCCGGGAGCGGGTCTGTGTGTGTGTGTGTGAGTGTGTGTGAGTGTGTGTGTTTGTGTGTGTGTGTCTGTGTGTGTGTGTGTGAGTGTGTGTGAGTGTGTGTGTTTGTGTGTGTGTGTCTGTGTGTGTGTGTGTGAGTGTGTGTGTTTGTGTGTGTGTGTCTGTGTCTGTGTCTGTGTGTGTGTGTGTGTGTGCGGCCGGGCTGGGAGAGCTGGGGGGCTCACTGGAGAAGGGAAGGGTCCAGGGACAGCTCAGAGCCCCTTTTGGGGCCTAAAAGAGCTCCAGGAGAGGGACTGGGGCCAAGGGCTGGAGGGACAGGACACAGGGAATGGGGTCACACTGCCCGATGGGATATTGGACAAGAATTGTTCTCTACAAGGTGGGCAGACCCTGGCACAGGGTGCCCAGAGAAGCTGTGGCTGCCCCTGGATCCCTTTGAGTGCCCAAGGCCAGGCCGGACATTGGGGCTGGGAGCACCTGGGACAGTGGGAACTGTCCCTGCCCATGGAACACCTCCCAGCCCAGCCCAGCCCAGCCCAGCCCATGCTGTGATCCGTGTGCCCCATGGAGTGGCACCTGCAGGGCACTCGGGATGTGCTGTGGGCACTGGGGACAGTGGGTGTCACAGGGSAGCATGCACGGGTGGGGTGTGTGTCCTGGAGGAGGGGACAGTGCCATTTTGGGTCCCTGCAGCCCACCCAGGGCCAGTACTTTGCCCCACTGCTCCTGTTACTCCCCTGCACCCGTGGCTGGGTGCCTGCAGCCCGGTCCCCAGCCTTGTCCCCATCCCCTGTCCCCCCTCCACATCCTGTACCTCTCCTTGGGACCCTGCAGCCTGGATTTGGGGTCCTGCAGCTCTCCCGTGTCCAAGCCCATGGAACCCCCTTGGTGGGAGGTGYTGGGGTGTGCAGGGACCTGGGCATGCTGTCCCCCATCTGCCCCAAATTTGCAGAGCCTGCCTGTGGGTTTTCCCTGGCAGGTTGAGGAGCACAGCACGGTGTGGGAGGATGTTTGCAGTGATGTGGGCAGTGTGGTCACTCAGTCTCTCACCAGGACACCCTGGTGACGCTGCTGATGGGTGGGTGCTCTTGGCCCCGCAGGTGTGCACTGTGGGAACCACATCACCTCGCACGGGCTGGCCCTGAACTGCTGCACCGACCTCAGCTGGTTCCAGCACATCGTGCCCTGTGGGCTGGAGGGGAAGGGGGTCACCTCCCTGAGCCGCGAGCTGGGCCAGCACGTCACCGTCAGCCACGTCCTGGAGCCCTTCCTCGACTCCTTCCAGGAGGTGTTTGGCTGCTCTTTGGTCTCCTCGGAAGATTCCGGACATTAGGATCGTGTTGGTGCCTTGGGCGGGGTTTTGGCAGAGCCACAGTCCAGAGTGGAGGGCAGGGCAGCCCGGGGATGCTCTGCTGTCAGATGGGAGCTCTGTGCCTTTGGGCTGTGAGTGAACAGTGGCACAGAGCTTCAGGCTGCTGCTGGAACACCCAAACTGCCCTGGGGCCGCTCTCTCCAGCCCTCAGCCCTCAGTGACACCTCCACGGTACCACATCCCCGTGGCACTTGCTGGGGAAACACCAAACAGGTGCTKTGGTGGGGTTTCTCTGCTTTTTGCCCCACAAAAATTATAAGTCTGGGTGAATGCTCAGAATGAGCCCTTTGGACAGGAGGAGGGGCGACTGGTGGGTGGAGCATCCTTCCCTCGCTGATGGGTAAAAGGATTTTATACATAAAGAGAATTGATAGGAACTTTGGCTGCTGATCTTTTTCTCATTTATTTACCCTCATTTATTTATCAATGACCACCTTTTTCTCACCCTGAGCTCAGGGCAGCCCTCATGGCAAAGCCTCTCTCCCTGGTGTTGGGGAGGGTGGAAATGGCTGTAATTCTGGGTAAAATGCCACTGATCGCTGCAGACACAGTGGAAAGCAGGAGGAGGAGGGAAAGGGGTCGGGGCTCACAAGGAGAGGAGGCACAGATGTCACAGATCCTGTGGGATCCCGGCTGGTGACGGGGACTGCTCCCACCCC
>NW_026624564.1:45985-48227 GCF_030028575.1 Malurus melanocephalus
TTTGGGAGGGGATCAGCTCCTGTGCTGGTGCAGCAGTTATGGGGTGCTCAGGAGCAGATGGGGGGACAGGGCGGGTACCCGGGGACACCGTGGTGCTTTGTAGGGCCGGCGTGTCCCAAAGGATGGCACCCGTGGGGACTGTCCTGGTGTCCCCTCCTGCCACACCTGCTCCAGCCCCGTAAGGTGCACAGGGCACAAAGGATGGCACCCGTGGGGACTGTGTCCTGGTGTCCCCTCCTGGCCATGCCTGCTCTGGGCCCCGTGAGGTGCACAGGGCACAAAGGATGGCACCGCTGGGGACTGTGTCCTGGTGTCCCTTCCTGCCACACCTGCTCTGGGCCCTGTAAGGTGCACAGGGCACAGAGGATGGCACCCGTGGGGACTGTGTCCTGGTGTCCCCTCCTGGCCTCGCCTGCTCCAGGCCCTGTAAGGTGCACAGGGCACAGAGGGCACGGGGGACCCGGGGGGACTGGCAGGAGGGCACCATGTCCAGAGGGGACACGGCAGTCACAGGGGCTCTGGGACCCAATGGGAAGGGAAATCCCAGTGGGTTTAGGGCAGAAACCCCTCGAGATGGGCTCACAGGGATTTGTGGGGACTGTGCCAGCTCTGCACCCTGAGGGAAAGCAGACTTTGAACCCAACTGTCCTGTGTCCCCAACTGTCCTGTGTCCCCAACAGTCCTGTGTCCCCAACAATCCTGTGTCCCCAGCAGTCCTGTGTCCCCACGCTGTCCCCTGCCCTGGGGAGGAGAGAGGGGCAGGCGGGTGCTCTGGAGCCCTGGCAGCTTTATCCCCTCTGGGGAAGGACTGAAATTAGGGGAGGGCTGCTGGGAATGACAAGGGTTTGGTCACCCTGCTTTGTGGCAGAGGAGGTGTTGGAGGAGCGATTTCGGGTCACTTTGGGTCCAGGAGCAGCTCTGCTGTGAGGGCAGCGTTTCTGACCCTCCCTGCCTTCCCTGCCCTCTCTGAGCCCCCCTGTCCCTCCCTGAGCCTCCCTGCAGCCTGTCTGAGCCTCTCTGAGCCCCCCTGCCCTCCCTGCCCTCTCTGCAGCCTCTCTGAGCCCTCCTGTCCCTCCCTGTCCCTCTCTGACCTTCCCTGTCCCTCTGTCCCTCTCTGTCCCTCCCTGTCCCTCCCTGCCCTCTCTGACCCCTCCTGTCCCTCTCTGTCCCTCCCTGTCCCTCCCTGACCCCTCCTTGCCCTCTCTGTCCCTCCCTGCCCTCCCTGTCCCTCTCTGACCCCCTGTCCCTCCCCACAGCCCGCAGAGCACACGGACGAGCAGAACGGGACGGATCCCATGGATGTTCAGAACGGGACAGATCCCATGGATGTTCAGAACGGGACAGATCCCATGGATGTTCAGAACGGGACAGATCCCATGGATGTTCAGAACGGGACAGGTCCCTGGCAGCAGACCCTACAGGCGGTGCTGAATGCCCTGAACCACACGGTGCACGGGGGGATGGCCTGTCCCGACCCGCGGCTGGGCAGTGCCACACACGGTGACCGCGCTGGCCGCAATGACAACGCCTACATGTACATCCTGTTCGTCATGACGCTGTTCGCTGTCACCGTGGGCAGCCTCATCCTGGGCTACACCCGCTCCCGCAAGGTGGACAAGCGCAGTGACCCCTACCACGTCTACATCAAGAACAGGGTCTCCATGATCTGAGCCTTGTCCCGGAGCCACGGGGCTTGGGGTCACCGTGCTGGGCACATCCCGCTGGCTGTGGGGTGTGCTGCTGGCCCCAAAGCTGCTGGGAACCCCCAAAGCTGCTGAGAAACCCCAAAGCTCCTCAGAACCCCCCAGAGCTACTGGGAACCCTGTAAAGCTGCTGGGAGCCCTGTAAAGCTGCTGGGAACCCTGTAAAGCTAATGAGAAACCCCAAAGCTGCTGAGAAACCCCAAAGCTGCTGGGAACCCTGTAAAGCTGCTCAGAACCCCCAAAGCTGCTGGGAGCCCCCAAAGCTGCTGAGAAACCCCAAAGCTCCTCAGAACCCCCCAGAGCTACTGGGAACCCTGTAAAGCTGCTGGGAGCCCTGTAAAGCTGCTGAGAACCCCCAAAGCTGCTGGGAACTTGTGGCACGGAGGAGCTGAGCCCCGGTGAGAGCAGCACTGGGATGTCCTGGCTGGCAGGAGCTGGCACAATGTCACCTGCAGCAGGTGCCAGTCCCACAGAGCCACCCTGGCTCCAGCACAGGGATGGGGATGGCAGTGACAGCTCCTTTGCCACCGTGGCCATCA
>NW_026624565.1:0-5037 GCF_030028575.1 Malurus melanocephalus
AAACAATGGGGTTTGTACTGTACACCCTATAAAACAATGGGGTTTGTGCTGCACACCTTACAAAACAATGGGGTTTGTACTGTACACCCTATAAAACAATGGGGTTTGTCCTGTACACCTCACAAAACAATGGGGTTTGTGCTGTACACCCTATAAACAATGGGGTTTGTGCTGTGCACTGTACAAAACAATGGGGTTTGTGCTGTACACCGTATAAAACAATGGGGTTTGTGCTGCACACCGTACAAAACAATGGGGTTTGTGCTGCACACCCTATAAACAATGGGGTTTGTACTGTACACCCTATAAACAATGGGGTTTGTGCTGTACACCTTACAAAACAATGGGGTTTGTACTGTACACCCTATAAAACAATGGGGTTTGTGCTGTACACCCTATAAACAATGGGGTTTGTGCTGTACACCCTATAAACAATGGGGTTTGGACTGTACACCCTATAAACAATGGGGTTTGTACTGTACACACTATAAACAATGGGGTTTGTGCTGTACACCCTATAAAACAATGGGGTTTGTGCTGCACACCTTACAAAACAATGGGGTTTGTGCTGTACACCCTANAAACAATGGGGTTTGTGCTGCACACCTTACAAAACAATGGGGTTTGTGCTGTACACTGTACAAAACAATGGGGTTTGTGCTGTATACCCTATAAACAATGGGGTTTGTGCTGTACACCTTACAAAACAATGGGGTTTGTACTGTACACCCTATAAACAATGGGGTTTGTGCTGTACACCTTACAAACAATGGGGTTTGTGCTGTACACCCTATAAACAATGGGGTTTGTGCTGTACACCTTACAAAACAATGGGGTTTGTGCTGTACACCCTATAAACAATGGGGTTTGGACTGTACACCTTATAAAACAATGGGGTTTGTACTCTACAGCTTACAAAACAATGGACATTCTTTCCCCACCTCTTGGCTGGTTTTCCCCCACTCCAGAACCTCTTGGTTAGCTGCTGTACACTTTTGAAAAAACTATAAAGGGTCTCTGAAAAGACCCTGATGAGATCTCCCCAACAGACTTTGACAAATCCATGGAATCCAGACCTCGAGGATTTTGTTGGAGCCGTTGGTAGCTATAACCCCACTCTCTCTCTCTCTCTCTTCTTCTTCCTCTTACCCTCCTCTACCGTGTAAATCTAATAAAAATGTTCTTGATTTTGAATAAATACTCGTTCCCCATTTCTTTTGGTTAACAAACCATCGTGATTTCTGTTCGTTATTAGCGGATGGTGCCACCATCCCTGGAGGTGTCCCAGGAGCTCCTGGAGGTGACACTCAGATCTCAAAGTGGGCATTGGGCATGGTTTGGCTTCGATGGGCTGGGAGGGTTTTCCACCCTCAAGGATCCTGTGATTCTGTGATTTTATTTTTTTTTTTTTTTGATTAACAGTTCTCCTAACCATTTCATTCACTCATTAAGTTTTACTTACATTTGTATGTTGGCTGTTTTTTTCTTCTCTCTCTCTTTCTGTGATTTTTTTTTTTTTTTTTTTTAGGCGTGTTCCATTCCAGTCCCATCCTTCGCATCACACTCTTCTCCACTCTGCCTGGTGTCAATGTTGCAGGAATTAAATCTCTACTTACAAAGGCAAAATTAACACTTTTGAATATTTATTTCTTTTTTTTTGTTGTTTACCTATCAGCAGCACAGGTGGGGGAGTTTTAAAAGCTTTGCCTGAGATTATTTTTTTTTTATGGAGGCTAAATGAACACGGGAAGATGATATTTTGGGAAATCCGGGTCTCCAAATGTTTCTTCTCCCCAAATCCTGGTGTGGAAGCGGTGCTGGCGGATGATTCACGGCCGGGGATGTGTGCACACCTCGGGATAACGCTGCTTGGGTGGTTTTTATGGATATGTTGGGATGATGATGATCACCCCGGCAGCACATTTGATAAATGAACGTAATTACAAATACAATAGCAATTGATGCCATCACGGTGTTTACCAAGTGCGCCKCATTTTGTGCATTGATTGGGGCTCGCAGGGGGATGGGGGAGCATTTCCTGGGATATTCCTGGAGCAGGGAGAGCTGTGGGGGAGTTTTACCCATGTTTAGTTTGCCATTTTTTCCTCCTTAAAACCAAATAACCAACCAGGTTAAGTCTGCCTTGCTGAAAGCATTTCAAGACTGAGAAAGGTAATTTTAAAAAAAAAAATTACGTCAAACATCTCTTTTAAAATAATAATTAAAAATTAAACCACAAACCATTCAAGCTCCAGCTTTATGGTGTGTTTTAGCTTCTGGTTATAAATTATTGCGTGCAGCAGGGTGGTTTGGAAAGCTGGTTTTTTTAGTTTTTTTAACGTAATATGGGCTGCCTGCAATTATGGGATGCATTCAGGCAGCCACCAGCGAGGACTGGTGAGCATTTTCCTGTTGGGCTCCAAAGTCCTGATATCGAGTGGCACATGAAAAGCAGAGCTGTGCGGAGGAGATCAAAGGCAGAGCTGCTCCAAAGGAAGGGGACGATGCTKCAGCAGCCACAAAGGAATTATTGACCCAGATCAGAGCTGGGTGGGAAGGGGCACCTGGAGAGGCTCACCCAGATGAGACTGGAGCCATCCAGGCTGGGTTTWGGAGGATTTCAGCCACTGGTCCTTCCAGCTCTGTGCATCCTGCTGGAATTGGGAAGGATTCTTTGTGATAAAACATGAAGTTTTAGGATTTAAGAAAACCTGTTGTGCTTCTGTGTATTCAGTGATGTGTCTGGTCCCCTTTCCAGTGTTCGTGGAGCTGCTGGTGAATTTTAATTTCCAGTTTTTGCAGTTTTTTGATGGCTTCTGTCCTTCACTCTGCCCTCGAGCCCACCAGCCCTGGCTTTGCACTGCAGTGAAATGTTTTGGGCCTGTCTTGTTCTCTCTGATTCTGCTGCTGCTCCTCCCTGACATGAGTTTCCTTATGAAATACCCTTTGTTCTTGCCCATCTCTGTAAATTGGGGTGAATTCAGTGACATGGACAGGGAGGAGCTCAGGAACAGTGAGAACCAGGACACCTCCAAAGTCTGCAGGTGGAGGGAATCCCACCCTGTTCTGCCTGCCAGGAGCTCAATTTTCACACCTGAAAAGCAGGAACTGGTCACAAACCCATGGGAGCACTGGTTTGTGGTGGGACAGCAGAGGGACAGCAGGAGCTGGGTCTTCTCCTGCCTGGAATTCCTGCCTGGAATTGACTGATGAAAGGAATGTGGTTGGTCCCAGCTGGTGTTTAGAGCAGGCAGTGGCTACTGGGACCAGCCCTTCAGAATTGCAGGCTGTCTGACACGGGCAGTATATTTTAATATATTTTTATATATTTTTATATTTTTAATATATTTTAAATATATTTTTATATTTTATATATTTTATATATTTTATATATTTTTATATATTTATATATATAATATATTTTTATATATTTCTATATTTTTAATATATTTTAAATATATTTTTATATATTTTAATATATTTTATTTTTTATATATTTTTTATATTTTATATATTTTTATGTATTTTTATTTTTTTATATATTTGTATATATTTTAATGTATTTTTATATATTTGAGTCCATTTGTTTTTCCTGCTACAACGTGTGGAAGTTGCCTTTTGTGTTTGCACAGAAAGCCAATGGTTTGTACACCACCGTTTTGGCTGGAATTACCTTCAACATCTCCCAGCAGTGGAATTCCAATGCAGATCGGGTATTTCGGGATTTTCCCTTGCTGTTGAGTTACTTTGGTTGCACTGCTCGGAAATTTGGGAGAAATTCTTTACTTCAGGAAGATTTTCCTGGCTGTGAGGATGATGAGGCCCYGGCACAGAGAAGCTGTGGATGCCCCTGGATCCCTGGCAGTGCCAAGGCTGGGTTGGATGGGACTGGGATCACCCCAGGATGGTGAAAATATCCCTTCCCACAGCACTAAAATTCCTTTCCGTGAGTTTTGGGGTAGCAGCAGCYGCACTGCCACGTCCTGTGGGTGCTGTTGGCACAGGAAACCTTTGATCCTGCTTCTCTCCACCTCCCCAGCCCAAAAAAAGCACTTGGGAGAGCACTTGAAGGGCTCGGCTGAGAATCAAATCAGAAAATGTTCTTGGTGTGAATGGTTGATCAGCCTGAGCTCGCCTTGGCTGCAATGTGATTTAAGAGTACTTAGCACCTTGCATTAATTGGCTCTAAACGGGCAAAAGGCATTAAAATGAAATTCTTTTAATTAAGTGACAATAAGCATTCCGTGCTCCGACACTCAGCTGGGAATTGTTTTGGAAGCCGCTCCAATTTGAGCCCGGGAAGCCGCTCASGGCTGCGGTTCCTGGTGGCAGGGCTGAGCTGTGCCAGGGTGTGCCCACCCCGAGACACAAAAACTGCAGCGGGAGGATGAGGAGGATCTCTCTTTGTCTGTTTTTCCCTTCCCTGTTGGCAGAATCCTTGTCCTCGGCCTTCACCAACTGGGCAAACCGGGAAATATCTGCTCCGAACGCTGCTTTTTCCAGTATTCCCCTGGATTTGCTGATTGTCCCGGGTATTTTTATTTTCCCATTTAGAGGGGGAATGACGTTGGGAAATATCTGCTCAGAACGCTGCTTTTCCCAATATTCCCCTGGATTTGCTGATTGTCCCGGGTATTTTTATTTTCCCATTTAGAGGGGGAATGAGGTTGGGAAATATCTGCTCCGAACGCTGCTTTTTCCAGTATTCCCCTGGATTTGCTGAGTGTCCCGGGTATTTTTATTTTCCCATTTATAGGGGGAATGAGGTTTGGGAAAATCTGCTCCGAACGCTGCTTTTCCCAATATTCCCCTGGATTTGCTGATTGTCCCGGGTATTTTTGTTTCCCATTTAGAGGGGGAATGAGGCTCGGAAAACTCAAGGAGGTGGTGAAGGAAGCTCATTGCAGGGAGTTTGGGGCGCTGTGGGTGTTCGGGACAGCATGGGGACAATGCCAAGGAGCGGATTTGGGGTTCAGGGACCTCAAACCCCGCCCGAGGAGCCGCTGATGGGGAGGGTCCGGGGGGCTGAGCTGGCTC
>NW_026624565.1:7246-9261 GCF_030028575.1 Malurus melanocephalus
GGAGGCAGCAGCGCAGGGCAGTGCTGTGCCCTCCCAGCCCATCCTGCGGGCTCTCCGTGTCTCACTTACAGACGGCTCTCTCACGCTCTGCAAACAAGGAAAGAGGATTTCCCTCATCCTCAAAGAAAGAGGATGATCCAACGGAGTTTATGAGCTTGATCTCATTGTCTGAGTTGCCATCTAAATAGAATTTACATCGTCTGACGCCCCTCAGGTGCTGTTTCTGTGTGAGCTCTGCAGAGRGGCTGAGCTGGAGCTGCTCCCTCGCCAGCCCAGGGGTGACCCCAAAAGTTTTGGGGGTGCTGGGGCTGCTCTGAGTTCCTCGTCTGACAGGGGCACAGCACCACACTGAATCCCAGGAGAAACGCTCAGGAACTTGGCTTTTAAGGTTTAGTTTAAACTAAGATTAACATTTTAGTGTGGGTTTAACGAGTAGCAGTTCTGCTGTTCGCAAACCTTGCCCTGCTCAGGAAAACTTGGGGTGAGTTTTGGAGTGAGGGAGAGGGTGGAATGACCTGAAACAGTGAAATCCTCCCCAAATGAGGATTTTCAAATGCCTGAAGGAGCAGGGGAGAGCACGTTCCCAGCTCTCACAGACATGACACCTCACTGAAACTCAGCCTGGGCTGCATTGYCATGCAGAAAAAAAATCCTGACATGAAATTCTTCAATTGCAAATCCCCTGCCACAGGTTTGAGAGCATTTCCATCTGGGCTGAGCTCCCTGAGCCGGGCTCTCTGAGTTTCGGGAAGCTACAGCGAGYGGAGACAGCAGCGTGTGGCTGAAGTGACTAATCAGACAGAAAAATAAATGCTGCAGCCAACAGACTCGAGAACAGTCCGTGGGCAATCTGTGGTTATCCCTGATATCGCAAATGAGCTGTGGAACAGAGCAGAGGAGCTCGGAAATGAAAGGACTAAATTAGCATCGCCAGAAGTTTTGTGGAGGGGTGACTCACACGCAGGAAAGGGACGCGGTGTTTATCAAAAAAAAACTTTCACTGCGAGTAATTCCCGTCCCTCTGAGCAGCGTGGGGAGCTGGTGCTGTGAATTCTGGAATTCTGGAATTCTGGTGGGCTGTCCCCTGCTGATGGCATTAAATTATCCCCTGTCCAGATGGGCAGTGGTGACATGGCCAGTGCCACCACCGGTGACCCCGGCAAGGACCAAAACTGCAAGAGCCACGAGCTGAACCTGCATTTTAATGCTCCTGGCATCAGTGGCCTCCCAGGATGGACAATTCTCATTTTTGCAGCCTTTGCAGGGCTCAGGGCTGCTCTGGAGCAGCAGAGGGGTCGGTGGGACAGGAGCAGCTCTGAGGGGTGAGATGTGTCCCATCTGGAATTTGGGATGTTTGAGAGGGACACAGTTGGCTTTGAAAGGGTCAAAGGTGGCTTTGAAAGGGACAAAGTTGGCTTTGAAAGGGTGAAAGTTGGCTTTGAAATGGTCAAAGTTGGCTTTGAAAGGGTCAAAGTTGGCTTTGGAAGGGTCAAGGATGGTTTTGAAAGGGACAAAGTTGGCTTTGAAAGAGTCAAAGTTGGCTTTGAGAGGGTCAAAGTTGGCTTTGAAAGGGACAAAGTTGGCTTTGAAAGGGACAAAGTTGGCTTTGAAAGGGACAAAGTTGGCTTTGAAAGGGACACAGTTGGCTTTGAAAGGGTCAAAATTGGCTTTGAAAGGGTGAAAGTTGGCTTTGAAAGGGTCAAAGTTGGCTTTGAAAGGGACAAAGTTGGCTTTGAAAGGGACAAAGTTGGCTTTGAAAGGGTCAAAGTTGGCTTTGAAAGGGACAAAGTTGGCTTTGAAAGGGACAAAGTTGGCTTTGAAAGGGACAAAGTTGGCTTTGAAAGGGACAAAGTTGGCTTTGAAAGGGTCAAAGTTGGCTTTGAAAGGGCCCAAGTTGGCTTTGAGAGGGTCAAAGTTGGCTTTGAACGGGTGAAAGTTGGCTTTGAAAGGGATAAAGTTGGCTTTGAAAGGGTCAAAGTTGGCTTTGAAAGGGACAAAGTTGGCTTTGAAAGGGT
>NW_026624565.1:9315-22331 GCF_030028575.1 Malurus melanocephalus
TTGAAAGGGATAAAGTTGGCTTTGAAAGGGTCAAAGTTGTCTTTGAAAGGGACAAAGTTGTCTTTGAAAGGGACAAAGTTGGCTTTGAAAGGGTCAAGGATGGCTTTGAAAGGGTCAAAGTTGGCTTTGAAAGGGTCAAAGTTGGCTTTGAGAGGGTCAAAGTTGACTTTGAAAGGGTCAAAGCTGGTTTTGAAAGGGACAAAGTTGGCTTTGAAAGGGTGAAATTTGGCTTTGAAAGGGTGAAAGTTGGCTTTGAGAGGGACAAGGATGGCTTTGAAAGGGTGAAAGTTGGCTTTGAATGGGTCAAAGTTGGCTTTGAAAGGGTGAAAGTTGGCTTTGAAAGGGTGAAAGTTGGCTTTGAAAGGGTCAAAGTTGTCTTTGAAAGGGTCAAAGTTGGCTTTGAAAGGGTCAAAGTTGGCTTTGAAAGGGTCAAAGTTGGTTTTGAAAGGGACAAAGTTGGCTTTGAAAGGGTCAAAGTTGGCTTTGAAATTGTGAAAGTTGGCTTTGAACAGGACAAGGACTGGAGGGATGTTTTGGTTTAAGGTTGTGTTCACACAAAGCTTTAGCTCATTAGTTTCAAGAACCCCAAACAAACAGGAAATGTCGTTGGCTCGGTAAGATCCACCCTCTTCATCTTTATTATTTAAAGAACAATTCCTTTAAATATTCCTGAGGGTGGGACCGGCTTCCCTCACCCTCATACCCTCACTGGGGGATCCAGTTAAGAAAGTGTTTCTTAGAGGGGATTTAAAATGCAATGCTGCCCCCAAGACAAATTTAATTTAGGTCCTACAGGTTCTGTTTTTGGAAAATCCGGTTCTTAGTGACAACGACAATTGTGTCACTGAGGGTCCTTTGGCTGCACCTCTGAGGGCATCAGTGGCACCTGAAAATATCCTGATCTGCCCTGTGCTTTTGGGGTGTTTGGAAGGGACGGGGACTGGATGGATTTTGTTTTAAGGTTGTGTTTACACAACGCTTTAGTTCAAAATGCTGTTTTGAAAAATACAAATGTAAAATGTGGGTGGGTGGGTGAGTCAGCCCTACCCTCTTCGTCTTTATTATTTCAAGGAACAATTGTGTCTAATCTCATGGAATCCCACAATCTCTGATGTTGGAAATGCCCTATCAGCCCAGGGAGTGCTAGCTGTGCCCATCCCCACTTTGTCCCCAGCCCAGTGCCACCTCCAGGAATTCCTGGAACAATTCCACCCCAAACCTCTCTGAGCACCCTTTCCATTTCCATAAATCCCTCCCGGTGCCATCCTTTTCTCCCCCTGCAGCATCCCAGCTTTATTTTCCAGCGGTCCCACTCGAATTGCAAAATGCAGACAGCTGTCTCCTTTCCTGCTGCGTCACGCTACGGATTAGGGAGACAGGGCTGATAACAACGGTCTTTAGGAGATATTAATAAACATAATTTCCCCTGAAGTTTTGACATGGAAAAGTTTGTGAGGAGAATTATGGCTCCTATTATCGGCAATATGTTAAGGGCTAAATTTAGTTACTGGTGTGGCAGGAAGCGACGGGAGCAGTTTTGGTTTGGGCTGAGGCTGAATCAAAGAAGCCCAYCCTCCTCAGGAATTAATGGAGGCTTTCATTCTTCCTGGCAGAGCCACTTCATCATTCATATGACTAAACAGACAATCAATTTAACAGCAACGTATGGGAATGGAGGGAATGAACAAATAAGCTATGAATGATGAGAATAGAAAAATCAAGCCCCCCTCCCTTATTCCCTTTTAATGGCTAATACCAACAGGGACAAGACCAGTAAAAAGAGGTTAATGAATTGCAAAGATCCTTTAGAAAGTGATTGACTGGTATTGAAGCTCAGTCAAATCAGTCATAAATATTTACTTTTATTAGCAACAGTGGGTTGCCTGTTATTTTCGATTGATTTTTAAAAGCTGTCAGAAATCTACCACTGTGACTATTATCAAGTGTTTTATTTCATCGATATTTTGGAGCCGCACGGGGCTGGGGCTGTCCTGAGCGGTTTGGATTTGCAGAGGGGAGTTGAGCTCGGATTCTCCAGCCAGGCACAATTTTCCCTTGTGACATTTAATCCCCGKGATGTGGCTCCGTGTCCGGAGGGGTTTTTGTGCCACCCTCAGCCGTGTCCCCCCCGTGCTGGGATTTGGGAATGATCCTGGTGCTGTCCCCARTGTCCCCCACTCAATGTCCCCAAGGATTGGGGGACAAGTGCTGTCCCCACAKCAAAACCTTCCCAAGGTGCTGCCACCCCCTTCCAGCGCGATCCCATCGCTCAAAGGAGAATAACAAAAGGAATTTCCCAGAGATAACAACAAAGAGTTAACATTTCCCAGGGCAGACAAGTTTCCAATTCAATTAGTTTTAATGAACCTTCTGCTCACTGGTTACTGAACTAGAAAGAACAGCAATAAATGCCCAGAGGAAAGAGAGAGAGGATATTAAAGGAGGGTTAGTGTATAGTATATAAATTTCCAAGTTGACTAAAAGAGTAGCCTTGATATAGTTTTARGAACCAAACCTGAAATATCGTGTCTGCTTTCCTTTCCCAGCTGGATAAACCTTCCCCTGTCCTGATCCTGCCAAACTATTGACCCTCCATTGTCTGTGGAAACGCTGGGAAAAATGACAAATTCGGGGGTTTTTTGGTTATTTTTTTAATCAGCTGTACAGCTTTCTTCTTTTAAGGGAAAAAAAAAAGAGTTGCAGTATTGGTATTTCCTAAGTCAAGGAGTTAATAAGAAAATGAAAAAGCAAATACAAATTCTGTAGCGAGAACTCTCTATTTAATGTATTTTAATATAAAATGCACGGTATTTTTTATTTATTTTTTTTTTTAAAGAGAGCTTTGAGGCTATTATTCAGCCTGTTATTAACAGCATTTCCCTGCGTGTTTGCTTTAAGTTTAAATATTAATTTTTATAGGAATTTTGGCCACTGAAATTGTGCTSGGTGGAATTTCCCTGTGTTGTTTCCAGAATGTGTCGGGTCCCGGTTAACACACAGCCACGCCGGTTCGTGTGTTTGCACACCCCTGCTGGCTCAATATTGGACAGAAATCATGGATTTTAATAAGCACTGCATATCGCATTATTGTTCCAAAGAGCATTTTCTGTTCCATGAGGATTCATTTCCCCCCAACTCGCTGAATTTCCTCGGAATTAGCACTTAAAATAGTTCAGAGCCTGCTCTGCTCTATCAGCAACRGGAAAATATTCTGGGATTGGAATTGATCATTCATTTGTGATATGAATTTAGAAAGAAGGAAAATCTGAGTTTTCCTTCTAACTCTGGTGGAAATCCTCAGCCTTGTTCTGTTCTGTGGTTTATTTTGTGAGCTCTGCTCAGCCCTGCTGCAGCTCAGGGAATGGAAATAACACCCACAGCCACCTTGAAATCCTAAAAATACATATCCCAAAGTGAGCTTTGCCATTGTCAGAGCCCGACAAAACAGATCCCACCTCCTTCCCTTACTACTTAGTTTGCAAGATCAGGCCCTAAAGAGGTAGGGCTTTTAGGCTGGGTTTTTATTTTAATTTAATTTTGTGGACAGTAGCTGGACCAAATTTTATTTATTTATTTATTTTTCTTTTTTTAAATCCAATATCTAAGCACAAATAGGTTTTTTTTTCTTTGTTTCAGTACTAAAATAAACTGGTTCTATTTCCCATATAGACCAGTTTTCTTTTTTTTTCCCCAGCAAAACACAGCAGAGCACACCCTTTCCCCACTGTAGGCAAACTGGATTTTTTTTGCTGCACTTATCTCTTATTTTATTTTTTTTTTATTTTATTCTCCACATTTGTAAAATGATAGAAAAATATCCCAGTAATTTTACAGGCTGTTTGCAAAGGAACAAATGAACAGCTGAGGCGAAATTCTTCAGGAATACAAATATTTGTGTTTGTGGAAAGTGTTTGGGGCAGGAAAGGGTGCTGAGGATCAGGAATGGGTGTTGAGGGATGGGAATGGGTGCTGAGGGATGGGAATGGGTGCTGAGGGAGAGGAATGGGTGCTGAGGAGAAGGAATGGGTGCTGAGGAGCAGGAATGGGTGCTGAGAAATGGGAATGGGTGCTGAGGAGCAGGAATGGGTGTTGAGGAGAAAGAATGGGTGCTGAGAAATGGGAATGGGTGCTGAGGAGAAGGAATGGGTGCTGAGGAGCAGAAATGGGTGCTGAGGGATGGGAATGGATGCTGAAGGACAGGCATGGGTGCTCAGGGCCAGGAATGGGTTCTCAGGGCCAGGAATGGGTACTTAGGAGCAGGAATGGGTTTTGACAGCCAGGAATGAGTGCTGCGGAGCAGGACAGGGTGCTGAGGAGCAAAAATGGGTGCTGAGGAGCAGGAATGGGTGCTGAGGAGAAGGAATGGGTGCTGAGGGACAGGAATGGGTGCTGAGGAGAAGGAATGGGTGCTGAGGAGAAGGAATGGGTGCTGAGGAGAAGGAATGGGTGCTGAGGGACAGGAATGGATGCTGAGGATCAGAAATGGGTGCTGAACAAGGCACAGCTCCAGTCCTGGCTGGACAGAGCCATCCTCACCCCTCGTGTCCATCCCCATCCCGTGCAGAGCTCCAGCACGGGAACTGGGAATAGGGAGAGCCCCGAAATCACCCAGGAGGGGCTCTGATTGCCCCGAAATCACCCAGAGGGCTCTGATTGCCCCGAAATCACCCAGAGGGCTCTGATTTCTGCCAGAAATCACCCAGGGGGGCTCTGATTTCTGCCCCAAAATCACCCAGAGGGCTCTGATTGCTGCCCAGAGATTTTCCTGCAATTCCTCGGGCTCTGTCCCTGTTGGCACGGGCAGGGTTTGCTCCTCACCGGCTCAGGATGACCCCACACCAATTTTTGGGAGCAGAACCCACCCCTCCGGTGTTTCCCGAGCCTGGAGCAGCCTCTCCTCAGATCGCCAAACCCCAACAAACTGAATTGCTCTGCAGAATTCTGGGAAGGCGAGCAAGAACAATGGGGGAGATAAAATAACCCTGCCTCTCTTGCAGTTTCTGAAATAGCAACTCAAGGTCTAGAACTTGCCTCTAAGATATTACAAGAACTTTGCCAAGTAGCACATGAGAAAATAGAGCCCACAGCCATATAGTAAGCAAAAAAATTCTGTTTGAGTATTGACATGACAGTTTTTGAAAGTTCAAGCAGAAAACCAATTATAATGAGCACTGAAAAGCCCGAAGCCCTGCTGTTCAATAAATAAAAAAGTACAACAAACTATTTTCCAAAAAGGTTCTAGAGAGTTTCTTCTTGTCCCACTACTTACAATATGATTACATAAATAGTCTCTATTTGCTGTCGAATTGCCAGGCAGCTGTATTAAAGTACAAATCAAATCAAGTCAGGATTAGAAAGTAAAAGAGCATGGTTTAAAGTAATCTATCCCCCAGGAACTGTGCTCAGATTCATCAAACAGAGCTTAAAGTACAGTATATCTTATACCCTTGTGTTTCCATGCTGCACTGCTGCACAACCAGTTATTATTTTTGATATCCAGAGAATGTTGCTCGTAGCTTTAGGAGGCTCACTTGCTTATTTAAAGTACCAGAAACCTTCTCTGTCACTTATTATTATTTCTCTTGGTTAAGATTCATGAGGAGGCCGCGAGCGTGGAGGGCGCGGAGCCGCTTTATTGATCGGGTGGCGTTTGCCTCCCCTGAATCGCTCCAAAGCTGTGCCTGGAGAAAGGAGAGGGGAAATTGCAGGGGTGATATTTTGGAGAAAGGAGAGGGGAAATTGCAGGTGCAATATTTTGGATAAAGGAACGAGGTGAAATTGCAGGTGCAATATTTTGGAGAAAGGAACGAGGGGAAATTGCAGGTGCGATATTTTGGAGAAAGAAGTGAAGGGAAATTGCAGGTGTGATATTTTGGAGAAAGGAGTGAGGGGAAATTGCAGGTGCAATATTTTGGAGAAAGGAATGAGGGGAAATTGCAGGTGCGATATTTTGGAGAAAGAAATTACGTATTTTCCGACCCCTTTGCAGGTGCAATATTTTGGAGAAAGGAATGAGGTGAAATTGCAGGTGTGATATTTTGGAGAAGGGAAGGATGTGTTTTCCTGGCCCTCTGCAGGTAAAATATTTTGGAGAAAGGAATGAGGTGAAATTGCAGGTGCGATATTTTGGAGAAAGGAGTGAGGGGAAATTGCAGGTGTGATATTTTGGATAAAGGAAGGAAGTGTTTTCCTGGTCCTCTGCAGGTGAAATATTTTGGGTAAAGGAACGAGGTGAAATTGCAGGTGCAATATTTTGGATAAAGGAATGTTGTGTTTTCCCACCCCTCTGCAGGTGTGATATTTCTAAAAGCTAAAGCCCCATGGCAGTTCTGCCCCATCAGGACAGGGGATCCCGGTCCCAGAGCCAGGGCAGTGATCTTGAGGTGATCTCAAACCCATTTCTCACCTGACCAAACAGATTTCTGCTCCTTTGGGAGCACAATTGGCTCTCAAAACGAGTTCCWATCACACAGTGAGCACGACTTGTTAAAGCTTTCCTGTATTCCTGTTTTGAGGGCACAGAAGTGCAAAATGCCCTTTGTGCAGAGCCTGTGCATGGAAAAGGATCCCAGCTTGGCAAAGGAATCTGTCCTGTGCCATTATTCCATGGGATTGGGGGCCTGTGCATGGAAGAGGATCCCAGCTTGGCAGAGGGAAGTGTCCTGTGCCATTATTCCATGGGATTGGGGGCCTGTGCATGGAAAAGGATCCCATCTTGGCAAAGGAATCTGTCCTTTGCCATTATTCCATGGGACTGGGGGCCTGTGCATGGAAAAGGATCTCAGCTTGGCAGAGGAATCTGTCCTGTGCCATTATTCCATGGGATTGGGGGTCTGTGCATGGAAGAGGATCCCAGCATGGCAGAGGAAACTGTCCTGTGCCATTATTCCATGGGATTGGGGCTTGGGCATGGAAGAGGATCCCAGTTTGGCAAAGGAATCTGTCCTGTGCCATTATTCCATGGGATTGGGGCTTGGGCAGAGCCGGGCATCCCTCCCTGCTGGTAAAGGTAATGTGCAGGGATGAAAATAAGGAGGATTGGGAATTACAGGGAYGAAAATAAGGAGGATTGGGAATTACAGAACAGCCTGGCTGGGTGCTCAGCGGCTGGTGGTAACAGGTACCCCCAAAATCCTTCTCTGGTGTCAATGGTGCCATCTATCCGGGCAAGGAGACCCCAGAGGTGAATCCTGACAGGGAATAATTCCTGATGGATCAGGGAGGTTCCTCCTGCCCTCTCAGCACAGAGCAGGATCACCGCCCCTGTCCCAATGCTAGCTCAGCCCAGAACTCCTGTTCTGCTRTGAGATTGTGAGGAAACTGCTCCAAGTGCGGCCAGGGGAGATTAGATTGGATTTCAGGAGGAATTTCTTCATGGAAAGGGATGTCAACACTGGAGCAGGATGCCCAGGGCAGTCACCATCACTGGAAGTGCTCAGAACTGTGTAGAGGTGCTGGAGGAGATGGGCTGGGGGAGAACACGGTGGAGGTGCTGGTTCCACGTGCTGGTTCATGGTGCTGGTTCATGGTGCTGTTCATGGTGCTGGTTCCAGGTGCTGGTTCATGGTGCTGTTCATGGTGATGTTCCAGGTTCTGGTTCATGGTGCTGGTTCCAGGTGCTGGTTCATGGTTGGATTCGGTGACATCAAAGGTGTTCTCCAACCTCAGCAATTCCACAATTCCATGGCTGCTGTCCCTCTGCTGGGGACAGATCCTGCATTGAGCCCACTTCTGGGACAGCAGGGGTGCCTCCATCAGAGAGGTTCAGAGCTGCTGAAAATTCAATATATTAGTTTTTTTGGCTGCTGTGCCTCAGAAGGGGTCACACTTGTTGCAGCACTTCCCCGGCAGTTTTGTCCTTTTGGCTCCTTTTTTTCTGTCATTCCCGGTTGTTTCTTTCCCTTCCCGGGGATCAGGGGGAGAATGGGGCCCTTCTCCTCCTTTTGCCCTCCTCCARTCGCCCCCAATCTCACGTCTCTATCCCTGCTCCTCCAGAACACGGTTATATAAATGTTAGCGGGTTACAGATGAGCCCCTTCCTCCTTCCCTGTTCCCTCTCCTCTGCTTGAAATTGCTCTGAACAATTTGGGGGGAATCTTTTAATGAAGTATTGATTTTTATCAGGCACATCAAACTAAAGGTAAATGTACCGTCGTGTCATGTTTAAGAAAAACAATACAAAAAAAACCCGAGCCCCAGTATATTACAGATAAACTAAGATAAATGACTTAAGTGCTCAGTTTGTGGAGTAAATTGAAACCATACATCACAGGCTTTCATTATTTTATATTATAAATACTGTAAAGAGTAGGAAAGATGATTGAACAGTAATACAAAATTAGTACTAATTGTCACGACTCCCTTGATGAGGAAATGCGCTTTTAATACAAATAATGCTCMGTAATCATTATAACAAAAGTTAATTTTTTATCGGCCGTGATTGCGGGGTGATAATCAGAGCAYTCTGACATCCATTAAATTGCCCTTCCCCGATCCCGCATGAAGAAATGAAGGGATCTGTGTTAATTTTCAAGCTGCCTTTGATTGGGTGAACCTGTCTCGGCGTTGTGTGACACTCCCGCCACAGGTCATTGCCTGGTGCAGTGTACCATGAAGCAAACAAATAGAAAAAGGCACCTTCTGGCACTTTAAGTTTCGCTGCCATCTGACTGCAGCCCCGGTGGGTTGAAATGATGAAAAGCACAGCCTTGGAAAAAAAATCTTCCTATGCTTAGATTGGGAAAAATGAGTATGATTATCACATGTGCTGGGAAGGGCAGGATAGACAGCTGAAGCCATCTCAAAACTCCAGAGAGAGGAGGAAGACAAGAGGTCACAATTATAGCGCGGTATCGCCCTCCCTTTCACGGAGATCTGATCTATTCCGTTTGTTCTTGGAGGGTGCTTAGGGAAGTTCTAATTAAGGGAAGAAAGAATTTTGACACATGTGAAGCAGAGATCAATATTTAGCACCGTAATCAGCAATTCCTGATGGTTTGACAATGTCACTATCCGCACTGTAACTATCCATTATTCCCGGGGAAGGGAGGCTAACAGCCTTCCTGCAGCCCCTCATGAATCACGGCCGCCAGTGCCTCATTCACTTCTATTTGTCTTCCTTTTCATCTTCATTCATCCTTATAAAGCAGCCCGGGCTGCCACCGGCCCGGAGAGCCRCGGTGGCTCCGCGCCGGGACGGGGATGGGGGAGATTTATATGGGAACGGGGCGAATCCTGCGGGAATGGGGCGAATCCTGCGGGAACGGGGTGAATCCTACGGGAACGGGGTAATTCCTCTGGGAATGGGGTGATTTACATGGCAATGGGGCGATTCCTACGGGAATGGGGTGATTTACATGGGAATGCGGTGATTTATATGGGAATGGGGTGAATCCTGCGGGAACGGGGTGGATCCTGCGGGAATGGGGTTATTCCTGTGGGAATGGGGCGATTTGCATGGGAATGGGGCGATTTATATGGGAATGGGGTGATTTATATGGGAATGGGGCGATTCCTGCGGGAATGGGGGGTTCCTGCGGGAACGGGGTTATTCCTGTGGGAACGGAGTGAATCCTGTGGGAATGGGGTTATTCCTGCGGGAATGGGGTTATTCCTCTGGGAATGGGGCGATTTACATGGGAATAGGGTGATTCCTGCGGGAATGGGGCGAATCCTCTGGGAATGTGACGATTCCTGCGGGAATGGGGTGAATCCTGCGGGAATGGGGCGATTCCTTCGGGAATGGGGCGATTTACATCGGAATGGGGTGATTCCTGCGGGAATGGGGCGATTCCCGTGGGAATGGGACGATTCCTCTGGGAATGGGGCGATTCCTCTGAGAATGGGGTAATTCCCGCGGGAATGGGGCGATTTACATGGGAATGTGACGATTCCTCTGGGAATGGGGCGATTCCCGCTGCAATTAGGTGATTCCTCTGAGAACGGGGTAATTCCCGCGGGAATGGGGCGAGTCCCTTGGGATCGGGAGAGTTTTGTGCCAGTTAAATCCACACCGTGCCCACGGTGCTGTTGGCTCAGGGGGTGTTGGCACCAGCGATGGTGCTGGGAACAGGAGGAGCTGCTGAGGAACACCTTGCCCAGGAGCCCCCGGCTCCTCTAACGAGAAACGGAGAGATCAGGAGAGTTATTTTTAGGGTATGATCCTGTACCTGCTTAAATTGATGGCATCCAGCTCTAATGGTGCAGCAGCAAAAGAAAAATGGAGCAGGAGAAGGAGCTGAATCTCCAGTTTTTCCTACTTGTGYGTGGAAGAGCATCAATCATCCTGTTTACTGCCTGAACTCTGAGCGGAGCTGCTGGAGCATTAGAGAGAAGGATGACACACACACCGAGCCCCCATTTGTTTTTGTTTGTTCTCTGGGGATCACGGCTTTAATTGTTGCGGGGTGGAGATCCGAGAGGTGCTCAGGGATCTCATTGCTTTACCCGATTCTCCCCCAAAATTGGGGTGARTTCTGCCCTGCCCCAGCTGCTTCCCTTTAAAAATTGGGTCCCTCCAATCYGGGAGCAGAACTAACTCTGGTGCTGATGTCTGAGCAAAGCACGAGCACTGAACCTCCAAAGCAAAACCATTCGGAAGAAATTCTGAGCTGAAAATGATCTGCACGGCACAAGTTCACTCAGATCGTGGAGACATCAACTGATGCCCCACTCAGTTTATGAATCTTTYATAAACAATGACAAATTTGCACTGGAAGATGCTGTCACCCCCACTTTGGGTCCAGTGTTGATGGGAATCAAATGAAAACACAATTTGTTGGGGCAGGAAGATGGGAGTGGTGCTTTGGGCATGRGTTGATCTGGACGAGCTGACATTCCCACCCGGTTTGAACTGAAAATCGAATTGTTCAAATGGTRAAAGTGAAACTGGGGATTTTGGGATACCTTTACTTGGTTCCTTTCCAGGTCCAAGGCAATGTATGGGGGGTACAATTTTGTTGCTTTTTCCAATAATTGGTTATTTCCCATGGAACAGTCTGTCATTAATCCGCATAAAAATGCAAAGTTTTAACATCGCTCTCTTGTTCTTTTGGAATAAGAAATCAGGATTTTATATTCCAATATCTGAAGAACAGTATCTGGATTTCCATGCTGTGGTTTTTAACCATCCGAAGAGTGGTTCGAATTCGATATTTGATATGTTTGATATTTGCCTGTTTTGGAACTGTTTGTTCTTCCCTCCCTGGCAYTGCTTTGGCAGAGCTGCTGACCCCGCGTGGTTCACGCTTAAAGAAATAAATATTTTGTGTAATGGGACGGAAGAATTTGAGGCCATTTMACACCAAATACGCGATTTCTCCTGGCGGTGCCGCTCCGCAGCTCGGYGTTCCTGGGCGCAGGGTGCCTGGTGGTCAAATGGGGTGATTTTGGCTGGCACTGAGCTCCTCCTGCCCACTCTGGCAGCTCCCAAAGCCTCTCCTCTCCCCCTTCTCTCTGCTCTGAGTGAGATGCTGACAGAGCTCTCATCCTGCCCATCCCGAGCCGCGCTAATTAAGAGCTGTCCRACCGCGCTGCTGCCGAGCCGTTTGCTCCGGTGGGTGACAGGGAACAGCCTGGGATCTGTCTGCAGAATGACATAACAAAGAAAAAGGGGGAAAAACGGCCCTCGGAGAGGGAAAGCGCTGAACTGGGCTTGAATCGCGCGTTTTGTTGTTATAAATATGTAATCTGGGATTAAGCGCCGCAGCGTGCGGTGTTTTTGCTTTCATTATATATTTATTAGCGCTCCGGTGGTTGCTCTAAGTGATAATTATAGAGGAGCATAAATTAATAAGGAACTTGGGGGATGATCTTCCCTTTGTTAGAAAGGTTATCAATAAATCTTCTTTTTTTTTTTAATTTTTTTTTTTTCTTTAAACAGAGTGGTGGTCAGTGTTGCTGCTGTTCCAGGTTTAGACGGGGGACAGGGAGGGAGGAGGATCAATCAGGAGAGAGGGTGAGTGAGGTTTGGAAAAACAGACACTAAATCAGCCCAAAGTTTATTTTTGTGTTTAAGGGCCCGTCCCAAAATGATCCCCGAGCAAGGCCTGTCCAGGAACCGCTCTGGGTGTCCCCAAAAGGGGACAGCGCTGTCGGGGGACCCCAGAAAAGGCACCCGAGGGTTTCCCGGTTTTTGGGGAGCCCCAGGGGACAGTGTCACCTCCTGTCCCTGCGGTGGCCGTGCCCCCCACGCCGCTGTCCTTTCCCRGCGCTCGCCTTCGCTGCAAACCAAAGAGCAAAGGTCTTTAACTCTTTAACCAAATTCCAATGTCTGCCAAATCCAATAGCTGTCATTCCCTCAGAAAAAGACAGTGTAATATGTGCGTCCTGATCCAATTTTATAGAAAAAGACAGAATTTACATACTGTTTATTTAGTTAAGTCTCTAAAATCAATACCTTTGTCTGTAGCTCTTTTATTTAAAATACATCATGACATTGCAAACTGCTGTATAAATGAATTTTTCCAAACCACACATGTTGTTAATGTTTTTCTATTGCACATTTTTTTTAAAGTTTGAATCGTAGCATTTAATAGATCAACTTAAATGTATTTTAATATTGGATTACTAAAGAATGTTAAGTTTTACATTTCTAAAATTATAAATATTATTTCAAAAGGTCAGTCATTTGCCCGAGACTTATCTGTCCAATGGAGAACATATTTCAAACCATCCAGACACAGAAMCTGATCATGTTAAATACTAAGAAAAAATGGAATCTCTTAATAATATTTTTTTTTCAGTAGTGGAGAGAGGGGAAAGAGCAGCCTTGGACAACAAGGCTGATGAATACTTGTGTGGGCTGCCAGCAGGGCTTCAGCAAAAAAAACGCCCTCTCTTTTGGGGAAAATCCTGTAATTCACGGTCTTCATTTACACCTGGGTTAAAATGTGTTTTAGAGCCTGTGAGCAGCTGTGGAAAGAATTATTTCAAAGCAAAAATATTAAATATAATCTGTGTAATAAAATGTTTTTAATCGAATTTGTTGGATGGGGTTGCCGGCACTGCTTTGGCCT
>NW_026624565.1:23357-25263 GCF_030028575.1 Malurus melanocephalus
CTGTGGAGTTCTGTCATTTATTACTCCCAGGATGAGCTGGAAGAAAGTGTAAAATCCCTCCTGGAAAAGCCTGCAGGTGACACCAAGGTRATTGTGCCATCTTCTGGGTGTGGAGGATTTTAGCTGTCCATAGTGGTGCAAATAAGAACCAGGCCTCAAATGTCACTTCTTTAGTTCCAATATTTGAGTCCTCACCCTGCTTCTCTTAAAAAGTGGATTTATTCTTTTGTGATTGCTCATTTAAAAATGCAAACAAAACCTTTTTATTGATTTGTGTGTATTGGCAGAATTACTGTAATTGCATCAAATGACATAATTGGTGTAAATAGGTATAATGATGTCATTAGCATGTGTGATTGTGACATTTAACAGTGTAATTAAAATGTATAATGACACGGTAAAAGTCCTTATTAAAGAACGCCAGAAAAGCTCTGCAGGTGGACAGAGCAGGATTTTAAAAATTCAATATTGCTGTCACTCTTTCATGTTCTTTTCAAAGCAGCAAAAGCCATTAGGTCACATCAGAAGCGATTTTGAAACCCACGGGTCTGTTCCTGGGCAGCCTTTTTCCRTTGGGAAGGTTCCAGCAGCACCTCAGGGATTTCAGGGATGTGTTCCTGGGTGGAAAATCCGCTCACCCCATTTGTGTGGGGTGGGGTTCAGCCTTTTTGGGGTCATTGCTCCCATGGGCTCCTGGTTTGTATGGGCACGGAGGGTTCAGGGGAGAATTCAGCTCTGGAGGGACCTCAAAGCATTGTTGGTTGGGAGGTTTCAGCTCTAAATTTAAATTTTAAATTTAATTTTGCAATCCCCAGCGGATGGGTGGATGGATGGATGGATGGATGGATGGATGGATGGATGGATGGATGGATGGATGGATGGATGGATGGATGGATGTACCAGACACGAAGGAATACCATGGTGTTCACCCAAACCCCGACAATCAGAGCAGCCCCATTCCCAGGGATGATCCCGTGCCTTGTCCTGATCCTCGTCCCAGGTTTGGGGTGACATCTGTGGGCTGAGCCCAAATCAGAGAGGATGAGCCAGAGTTTTATGGGATCGTGGTTTGGGTGGGAAGGGACCTKAAAGCTCCTCCAGTGCCACCCCTGCCACCCCTCCCACTGTCCAGGKTGCCCTGCTGAAKGTTCCTTTCTCCTGYCATCCTTYCAAAATAGATASAAAATCAAAYTTGGGAGATTGGTYACCTTATTGAAYACTGGGATTGCTCAAAAATAGTAGAAAAAATAACACTTTACTCCTGTTTTACCTTTTATTTTATGAGCCAAACAAACTTTGTCTGCCTTGAAAACAAATATGAATAAYGAGCAAAATGCAAGACTCAGGTAATTTTTTAATTTTTCTTTTTTTTTAACCTCTTTTTTTTAACCTTCTTTCATATGCTGGCTGCTCTCTCGGGTGCAGGAGGTGAGGTGGGTACTGCTGTGATGCAGATTTTTAAGGATCCCTGCCATGGATTCCCACCGCAGCATTCCCAAATCCAGCCCCGATTCACAGTTACGTCAATTAAAATAATTGTTACTTTACTGTGTTTAAATAATTCGTTCTGACAGTACTGTGGCAGTAAATGAGGCAGAGCTGAGATATTTATTTATATATATGATATTCAATCAGAGAATCATTGAGGGAGGAAAGGACTTTTAACATCATCGAGTCCAACTGAGCTCACCAAGACTTGGTGTCCAACTGATGTTTTTTATTCTGAAATAGGTGACTGAAAATACCCTTGTGAATTATCTGAAATGATTACCAAGCTCAGGCAGGGTCTACACTCTTGGTTTGATGGAAAAAACAAGACATTTTGGAAAAAGCAGATGAGAATTTTTTAGTTTGCCATTTTGTTTCATTTTCTGGAAAATGAGAACTGGAAAAATTGAAACTACCA
>NW_026624565.1:26406-36367 GCF_030028575.1 Malurus melanocephalus
CCAACCAAATGTGAATTATGTTCTCRCTAATTTAATAACGCAAAACGTTTTTTCTCACCTAATGTGTTAATAACAGCCTGTGTTGACACCACGGGGATAATCTCATTCCCAGAGCAGCTCCTGCAGCAGCTCCTGTGAGGCTCTCGTGGGGTTCTCTGGGGGCAGGGTTTGAGGTGACACAGCTTCTGAGCAGAAATAWGTCTTTTTTGGGTAAAAATGAGTATTTTTTTTCTAGCTGTGCTCGGTTGTTGGCAGCACTGGTGAGAGCAGCAGAAGGAGTAAAAGKCAGCAGAGGGTCAGTGGGCACTGAGTTATGGGGGTAAGAATGAAGGGCAAAACCAAGGAACTCACGGAGGGTTTGTCACTCACGGGGTGGGCAGGGGGTCACGATCCACTTAACCCAAGCGAGAGTCGTGAGGGGTTCGTTATCAGAATCTCAGAGTGCAAAAGAAACGCGGGGGCAAGTATATATATTTTAAATAATCATGAACAATTTTATTGGATTTTCGCGATAGAAGAGGATGAGAGAGAGAGAGAAAGAGAGAAAGAGTAGAAAGAATGGGTTTATAGCTACCAAATGGCTTTGATGACCCCGCGTGGTCCAGATTTCATAGGTTCGTTGACGTCCATTGGGGGGGATCCCAATCAGGGTCTTTTCAGAGAGACTTTTTATAGTCCTTTTGAAAGCGGGTGGCAGCAGGGCAGGGGGTTGCAAAGTATGGAAAATCAGCCGAGCAGTAGGGAAAGAATGTCCATTGTTCCATGAGGTGTGCAGTGTGGGGTCGCGCCGCTCTCTTTCCATCTCCACGTCAGAAACAGTGCAGCCATCCATGGTTTACACGTTCTACCTTCCAGCCCAGGAGCTGGAAATCTGGCAGTCATCCCACCTTCATCTGGTTCGGATTCCTTTAAGCAAAAAGTCCCCTTTTCTTCCCCTTGGGGTTCTTTTTTTTGGGGTGTTCAGTCTCAGTCCATGTCGATGATCCTGAGACAGTCAAAGGTCTTCTGTACAGTCTCTTACACAGGGACACTGTCAGGGTGTCCCATGGAGGTGACACAGGCACACGGTGCAGCATGGATGGCACAGATCCTCACACGGATCCATCCAGGGTTAGGATGAATGAACAGGACTGGCTTTGGGCTGGAGAGAGAGAGCATTTCATGGTTTGAAATGATGATGTGTCAGCAGTGCTTGTAGGACACTGCTGGGGAATGGGAGATTCCAACCCAGGAGGGCTGAGGAGCTTCCCATGATACCCCCTGGTCCCAGAGTTGCTCTGGAGATGTTTGTGGTGGCTGTCACCACGGTGCCATTGGTGGCCATGGCTCTATAGGGAATGCTGCTCCAGGTCAGTGTGTGGCTCTGGAGGTGTTTGTGGTGGCTGTCATTGGTGCCATTGGTGGCCATGGGGCTGGAGGGAATGCTGCTCCAGGTCAGTGTGTGGCTCTGGAGGTGTTTGTGGTGGCTGTCACTGTGGTGCCATTGGTGGCCACGGGGCTGGAGGGGCCGGTGGGAGCTCTGAGCCCTGATTGCATTCCCTGCTCATGCCCTGGCTGTGAGCTCTGCTGATCCATGGGTCCTGATTGTGTTCCCTGTCAATGCCCTGTAACTCCACAGCCAGGGAATGCTGCTCCAGGTCAGTGTGTGGCTCTGGAAGTGTTTGTGGTGGCTGTCACCGTGGTGCCATTGGTGGCCATGGCTCTGCAGGGAATTTGCTGGGAGTTTGCTGCTCCAGGTCAGTGTGAGCTCAGGATTTGGGTTTTACCACGCCCAGGACTGAGCTGGCACCGTGCTGCTGTTGGGATCTCTGCTCACGGAGTAAGGATGGAGTTTGGAGTGAGTAAGTTTGKGAAATCACAGATTATCCACTGCTGCTCAAACTGGAGGAGGTCACTRTTAACACAGAAAAGCATTTAAAGTGCTGAATGCTCCAAGGGGGTTTGGGACCGCTGGACATCACTCTGGAATTGCTCATTTAACTAATTTAGCAAATCCCAAAGCGGCTGGACAGTTTTATTTATTTAGATATGGATTCTACATAATTTAAAGATGTTTTATTCATGTGATTTTGAACTGATTCATTTAAACCTCAAAGAGGAGATCCAGGTCTGGCTGTGATTTACTCTTTCCTCTCCTGGTACCATTTGCTGTTTGTGGGAAGTTCATATTTCAGCTCAGAGAGGAGGATTTTATTACTCCAATTATTGTTTGCTAAATTACAGAGTTGTTCAGAGTGGTTTAAACGGTGACTAAATAGTTCTTGTACCATCCCCACGTTCAAGTAGCTGCTAATGCTGTGTGTAAAAGGGATCATTTCAGATGGATATAAGGGTGCATCAAGCACGGCAGTTAATTTARGAGTTTGCCTAATTTCCTAACTGCTTCTGTCTCCTTAATACATTTATACCATAATGCGCTCTAAAGGTATTAAAATGCGTTATCAGTCGCTCAGCAAACCTCCCCGAAGATGTTTGTATTCATGAGGCAAGTGTAAGCAGAAGAAACACAGCTTTATTTCACTTACTCCGCTGCTTTGTTCATTAAGCTAATTACTGTATTCTACATCCCTCTTTTTTCATCTGGCTTGTTTCTGGAGCTTGATCCTTTCCCAACCCTGAATCGACTGTTACTGAACAGTTGAAGCTGAACAGGAAGGAATTGCAGGTGTCAACTCACAGTTTACAAATATGACATCTCCTCTGGCATAGCTGGAAATATGAAATATTGATTTATGTGCAGTAAAAGGTCTTATAAAAATGATCACATACACATGAGAGATTAATGCGCTGGAGATCAATAGAAATTTCATTCTTGACGCTAGACTGTCACCTATGGTGAAATGCTAAAATACAGAAATCAATATTATCTATGAAATGTCAAATTTATTATAATTATGAGGATGAAAGCTGGCCAAGTGGCTCCCAGGAGAGAAGGAAGGATAGGTTACTGTGCTGAAGCATCCTTCATGTCCCTTGTTCACTTGCTGCCAATTTGAGAGCAATATTGGTGCAGGGGGTTTTCAGGCATTATGTATCACCGTGCAGGAACAAATTCCTCCCGGAATATTTAACTCTTCAATCTGACAATAACAGCGGTGTCTCGGCAGCCAAACGGCTTGGGGGGCTCGGGGAACATGTGCCAAATGCAGCGACATTTCTGTGTGGGTGGGGGCATCAAATCCCTGGGGCTGGGTGTGCTCCTGTTCCTCCGTGTGCTGGGGGTTTTATCTGACAGCAGGACTTACATTTTCTGTGCTCTTTGCTACCAGCTTGGCTCTTAAAATGTGGCTTTTTGGTTCCTGCTGCCATGCAGGAATCCACTGCAGGGATTTGTACAAGATTGTGGCAGTGATTCCTGAAGGGATTTGTACAAGTTTGTGCCAGCCAGGGATTCACTCAGGGTATTTATAAAAAAATTGTGCCAGTGAGACCCAAAAGGACTTCTGCAAGTTTCTGGTAGAGGTTCAGTGAAGGGATTTGTACAAGTTTGTGGCAGGGATTCCTGAAGGGATTTGCAAATTTGTGCCAGGGATCCACTCATGATATTTACACAAATTTGTGACAGTGAGACCCAAAAAGACTAGTGCAAGTTTCTGCACAAGAGATTCGGTGAAGGGATTTGTACAAATTTGTGGCAGGGATTCACTCACTCATTATATTTGTCCAAATTTGTGGCAAGGATTCACTCACTCATGATATTTGTACGAATTTGTGGCAGGGATTCACTCATGATATCTGTACAAGTTTGTGGCAAGGATTCGTTCACTCACGATATTTATACAAATTTCTGGTAGAGATTCAGTGAAGGGATTTGTACAAGTTTGTGGCAGAGATTCACTCATGATATTTGTGGAAGTTTGTGGCAATGAGCCCCAGAAGGACTTGTGCAAATTTCTGGTAGAGTTTCAGTGAAGGGATTTGTACAAGTTTTTGTAGCAGGGATTCATTCACTCACAATATTTGTACAAGTTTGTGGCAGGGATTCACTCACGATATTTATACAAATTTGTGCCACTGAGACCCAAAAGGACTTCTGCAAATTTCTGGTAGAGGTTCAGTGAAGGGATTTGTACCAGTTTTTGTAGCAGGGATTCACTCACTCACTCACTCACTCACTCACTCACTCACTCACTCACTCACTCACTCACTCACAATATTTGTACAAGTTTGTGCCAGGGATTCACTCACTCATTATATTTGTACAAATTTGTGGCAGGGATTCATTCACTCATGATATTTGTACAAGTTTGTGCAAGGGATTCACTCACGATATTTATAAAAATTTGTTCCAGTGAGACCCAGAAAGACTAGTGCAAGTTTCTGCACAAGAGATTCGGTGAAGGGATTTGTACAAGTTTGTGGCAGGGAATCACTCACGCACAATATTTGTATGAGTTTGTGCCAGGGATTCACTCACTCATTATATTTGTCCAAATTTGTGGCAAGGATTCACTCACTCACGATATTTGTACGAATTTGTGGCAAGGATTCGTTCACTCATGATATTTATACAAATCTGTGGCAGTGAGACCCAAAAGGACTTGTGCAAGTTTCTGGTAGAGATTCGGTGAAGAGATTTGTACAAGTTTGTGGCTGGGATTCACTCACGATATTTATATAAATTTGTGCCACTGAGACTCAAAAAGACTTGTGTAAATTTCTGGTAGAGGTTCAGTGAAGGGATTTGTACAAGTTTGTGCCAGGGATTCACTCACTCACGATATTTGTACAAGTTTGTGCCAGAGATTCACTCACTCATTATATTTGTACAAATTTGTGGCAAGGATTCACTCACTCACGATATTTGTATGAATTTGTGGCAGGGATTCACTCATGATATCTGTAAAAGTTTGTGGCAGGGATTCACTCACGGTATTTGTACAAATTTGTGCCAGTGAGACCCAAAAAGACTTGTGCAAGTTTCTGGTAGAGATTCAGTGAAGTGATTTGTACAAATTTGTGGCAGGGAATCACTCACGCACAATATTTGTACAAGTTTGTGCCAGGGATTCACTCACGTTATTTATACAAATTTGTGGCAAGGATTCACTCACTCACGATATTTGTATGAATTTGTGGCAGGGATTCATTCACTCATGATATTTATACAAATGTGTGGCAGTGAGACCCAAAAGGACTTGTGCAAGTTTCTGGTAGAGATTCAGTGAAGAGATTTGTACAAGTTTGTGGTTGGGATTCACTCACGATATTTATATAAATTTGTGCCACTGAGACCCAAAAAGACTTGTGTAAATTTCTGGTAGAGGTTCAGTGAAGGGATTTGTACAAGTTTGTGCCAGTGATTCACTCACTCACGATATTTGTACAAATTTGTGGCAGGGATTCACTCACTCATTATATTTGTCCAAATTTGTGGCAAGGATTCACTCACTCACGATATTTGTATGAATTTGTGGCAGGGATTCACTCATGATATCTGTACAAGTTTGTGGCAGGGATTCACTCACGATATTTATACAAATCTGTGGCAGTGAGACCCAAAAGGACTTGTGCAAGTTTCTGGTAGAGATTCAGTGCAGGGATTTGTACAAATTTTTGTAGCAGGGATTCACTCACTCATGATCTTTGTACAAGTTTGTGGCTGGGATTCAGTCACGGTATTTATACAAATTTGAGCCAGTCAGCCCCGAAAGAACTTCTGCAAGTTTCTGGTAGAGATTCAGTGCAGGGTTTTGTACAAGTTTGTGGCCGGGATTCACCGACGGTATTTTTACAAGTGGCAGGGATTTCCTGAGCGTATTTTTACAAGTTTATCTCAATCAACTTGCTTCGTGTATTGAGTTTATACAGCCTCCCCAAAACGAACCCAAAAATGTTGTGGACTGGCAAGAAAGGGATAAGAGATCCCAGGTTCTTCACAGTTTGTTCTTTGATGAAAGTGGGAATTTGTAATTAGTAAAAGCCACTTGTACCTGAGGGCTTTGTGTCAGCCTGGCATCCCCTCTGGTCTCCGGGGATGCTGTTCAATATCTGAAGCCATGGAAAGCTCCAGTTTGATTTCCTGCAGGTGAATCCTGTCTTTTCTGAGAGCAATTCTGCCTGTTTCTGTTGCATAGGGGGATTATTCAGTGTTAGCCATGTAAAACACTTCCCTTTGCACTGCTTTCCTACCCTGCACCTCTTCAGGATTTCTGCTCTGCTGTTCCTCCTGATCRGCCAAAATTCCCCAAAATTCCCTCCTGTCTCCATTCCCCCCTCTGAGAGGCCTTTCTGCCCCTCGAGTACCACGGGTACCTTCATCTGACCCTTTTTCAAGTGTGTTCTGTGGAATTTTGAGTTCATTTTGGGGTCCTTTGCTCTATTTCTCTGATCTCAGTGATGCTCTCCAGACAGGAAGGTGAGAATCCCTCGCTCACCATGGGATTGGTGCTGCTGCCTTTGTTTTTGAAAGGAAAAATGTCTTTTGGCTTATCAACATTTCCTTCTCCTAATCTGCCACGTATGAGACAAGTCCTGATCTTGTCTGACTTGTTTGTGGTTTTTTTGGGACAGCAAACTGGTATTTTTATAAATCAGGGGAAGAATACACAGAATAAATTTCTAAATCTGTGGAAGAATACAAACCGATATTTTTATAAATCAGGGGAAAAATACAAACTGTTTTTTTTTATAAATCAGGGGAAGAATACACAGAATAAATTATAAATCTGGGGAAGAATACAAACCGATATTTTTATAAATCAGGGGAAGAATACACAGAATAAATTTATAAATCTGTGGAAGAATACAAACCGGTATTTTTATAAATCAGGGGGAGAATACACAGAATAAATTTATAAATCTGTGGAAGAATACACAGAATAAATTTATAAATCTGTGGAAGAATACACAGAATAAATTTATAACTCTGTGGAAGAATACAAACGGGTATTTTTATAAATCAGGGGAAGAATTCACTTTATTTATACATTTATAAATAAATTTATAAATAAATTTATAAATAAATTTATAAATCTGAGGAAGAATACTCCTATGCTGCTGCAGGAGTGGGGATGCATTTGGGTTACAGTGAGACCTGAATTCACCTGCACTCTTTGAATGGGCAGAGAGCCTTTGAAATGCTGATTTATTATTATTTCTTTATAATATTCACAGAAACAATATTTCAATATTCAGAGCAGGAGAATATTGTGTGTTGTCACCTGTGGAGGGGAGGGAGGGCAGAGCTCTGGGGTCAGTGGGTCCCACAAAGGGCAAATCCTGCTTTTCCTCTGCTTTTCTGTGCTGCAGATCCATTGGCAAAAAGATTAGTCCTTCTGAGGAATGGGCTTTGAGTAGAAAAAGCAGTGTTTGGTCTTGCTTTAAAAAGGGAAATGATCATTTGTGAAGAACATGTGGGTCAGGTTGGTGCCCAGGGCAGAGCAGTTTGGGAGCAGTGCAGGTCCGAAGGTTTTAAGTTGCCATTGAAAGGTTTTTACCCCATTTGAGAAGGAGAAAATTGCTGCTCGAGGGGATTTGTGCCAATTTTTTCCAACATATTCTGAGCTCAGATGTTCAGCTTAGAGAATCAGAGAATCATCGAGGCTCGAAGAGCCCTCCAAGGCCATCAATTGCAGCGTTCAGCTGAATCCCCATCCCACCAGATCAAACACCACTTCCACTCATTTTCCAGTGTTCCCAGGGATGCTGATTCCACCTCCACTCATTTCCAGCGTTTCCAGGGATGCTGATTCCACCTCCACTCATTTTCCAGGGATGCTGATTCCACCTCCACTCATTTCCCAGCGTTTCCAGTGTGGTGATTCCACCTCCACTCATTTCCCAGCATTTCCAGGGATGGTGATTCCACCTCCACTCATTTTCCAGGGATGGTGATTCCACCTCCACTCATTTTCCAGGGATGGTGATTCCACCTCCACTCANTCTGTGGAAGAATACAAACGGGTATTTTTATAAATCAGGGGAAGAATTCACTTTATTTATACATTTATAAATAAATTTATAAATAAATTTATAAATAAATTTATAAATCTGAGGAAGAATACTCCTATGCTGCTGCAGGAGTGGGGATGCATTTGGGTTACAGTGAGACCTGAATTCACCTGCACTCTTTGAATGGGCAGAGAGCCTTTGAAATGCTGATTTATTATTATTTCTTTATAATATTCACAGAAACAATATTTCAATATTCAGAGCAGGAGAATATTGTGTGTTGTCACCTGTGGAGGGGAGGGAGGGCAGAGCTCTGGGGTCAGTGGGTCCCACAAAGGGCAAATCCTGCTTTTCCTCTGCTTTTCTGTGCTGCAGATCCATTGGCAAAAAGATTAGTCCTTCTGAGGAATGGGCTTTGAGTAGAAAAAGCAGTGTTTGGTCTTGCTTTAAAAAGGGAAATGATCATTTGTGAAGAACATGTGGGTCAGGTTGGTGCCCAGGGCAGAGCAGTTTGGGAGCAGTGCAGGTCCGAAGGTTTTAAGTTGACATTGAAAGGTTTTTACCCCATTTGAGAAGGATAAAATTGCTGCTCGAGGGGATTTGTGCCAATTTTTTCCAAACATATTCTGAGCTCAGATGTTTGACTTGGAGAATCAGAGAATCATTGAGGCTCAAAGACCCCTCCCACCAGATCAAACACCACCTCCACTCATTTCCCAGCGTTTCCAGTGTGGTGATTCCACCTCCACTCATTTCCCAGCTTTTCCAGGGATGCTGATTCCAGCCCAGCCCTGGGCATCTCTGCTGGTGTTTAACTGCTCCTTCAGTGATGAAATTTCCCCGGATTCCCCACTCGGCCCAGCTTGGGGCCATTTCCTTTCATCCTGTCCCTTTTTCATGGGAGAAGGGACCCATCCCCACCTGGCTGTGCCCTCCCTCCAGGGACCTGTGCTGGGGCTCTTCAAATGCTTTGGGAACAGCTTTATAGGGAGATTCTTTCCCAGAAATCATAAAAACCCCAAGGCCAGATGAGATTTTGGGCTTTCAGACCCCGCTGGCGAGGGGAACACTTTGATTTGGGAGCAGCTTTCCAGGGACATTGTTCAGAGTCTTTGAGAGCAGCTTTCCAGGACATTATTCAGATTCTTGGAGAGCAGTTTTCCAGCAGCTTTCCAGGGAGATTCTTTCCCAGAAACCATGAAAACCCCAAGGCCTGATGAGGTTTTGGGCTTTCAGACCCCGCTGGGGAGGGGAACACTTTGCTCTGGGGGCTGTTGCAGGATAAAAAGCACATCTGTGTGTGAGGAGAAGGACAGAACCTGTGTGTGCCAGGCTGTCCTGGCTCTCCACACCCCACATTCCCCACTCACAGTCGCTTTTGGGAGGGGATGGATCCAAAAACACGGCTCTCATGGTTCCAAAACCAGGGCTCTCATGGTTCCAAAAACACGGCTCTCATGGTTCCATGAACACAGCTCTCATGGTTCCATGAACACGGCTCTCATGGTTCCAAAATCACGGCTCTCATGGTTCCAAAAACACGGCTCTCATGGTTCCATAAACACGGCTCTCATGGTTCCAAAAACACGGCTCTCATGGTTCCATAAACACGGCTCTCATGGTTCCAAGAACACGGCTCTCATGGTTCCATAAACACGGCTCTCATGGTTCCAAAAACACGGCTCTCATGGTTCCATAAACACGGCTCTCATGGTTCCATAAACACGGCTCTCAGGTTATAAAAACACAGCTCTCATTGTTCCAAAAACAGGGCTCTCATGGTTCCAAAAACACAGCTCTCATGCTTCCAAAAGCATAGGTCTCATGGTTCCAAAAACACGGCTCTCATGGTTCCAAAAACACGGCTCTCAGGTTATAAAAACACGGCTCTCATGGTTCCATAAACACGGCTCTCATGGTTCCAAAAACACGGCTCTCATGGTTCCAAAAACACGGCTCTCATGGTTCCAAAAACACGGATCCCATGGTTCCAAAAACATGGATCTCATGGTTCCAAAAACTCGGCTCTCAGGTTATAAAAACACGGCTCTCATGGTTCCAAAAACAC
>NW_026624565.1:37485-41202 GCF_030028575.1 Malurus melanocephalus
CACGGCTCTCATGGCTCCAAAATCATGGCTCTTATGGCTCCAAAACCACGGCTCTCATGGTTCCATGAACACGGCTCTCATGGTTCCAAAAACACAGCTCTCATGGCTCCAAAAACACGGCTCTCATGGTTCCATGAACACGGCTCTCATGGTTCCATGAGCATGGCTCCCATGGTTCCAAAAACACGGCTCTGATGGTTCCAAAAACACGGCTCTCATGGTTCCAAAAACACGGCTCTCATGGTTCCAAAAACACAGCTCTCATGGTTCCATAAACACGGCTCTCATGGTTTCAAAAACATGGATCCCATGGTTCCAAAAACACGGCTCTCATGGTTCCAAAAACACGGCTCTCATGGTTCCAAAATCACGGCTCTCATGGTTCCAAAAACACGGCTCTCATGGTTCCAAAAACATGGCTCTCCCTCACCAAAGGGTGCCTGTGGTAGTCACACCCACCCCGGGCTCCTTCAGCTCTTGACAGAGCAGATCATTCGGTGAGAAGAGAATTSTTTACCACCTTTAATTGTGAAATAATTCCTTATTCATTTCCCAACGCTTTCCTCTTCCAGGCCCTTTGCATTTTAATGCATTTCCAGTAAAGCAAACAAGTAGATGGAGTTTATTTCTGTCTGTAATGCACACTTTCCATTTTTATTTTTCCTTTTGCTTGTGGGAAGAGGCAGAGAAGGGAGAAAAAGATTTTATTTTTTTTTATTACACTATAGCATTTACACAGTTTTTCTAAATAGAGATTTGGGGAGATTTTTTTTTTTCACCCTATTCCCAGCTTCTTAAGGTTTTTTCTGTACCTCAAGTAGCCAAAGCAGTTCAAGTTAATACTTAATGCACCACACTTTAAGAGATAGGCATTTCTTGCAGTCAGGTCTCAATTAAGAGATAAAAGACAAAAAGTGCAAAGCACTTGATAAAGCTGAGAATACAAGGAGCAGCACGGAAGTGCTTGAAGCTGTCCATGGCGATAACTGGATAGCCAGCTGGAATCTTCTTGAAATGAAGTGGGTGCTCTAACTTATCAAATTCCACATATGGGGAAATTATTGGTGCCCACAGGGGTGATTAACACCAACTCAGTGGGTCAGAAACGAGCTGGGATAAAGGTGAGGGCCCTATCTGCCTATCAACACAGAATGGAGCCATTTGGAGGGAGATAGCGGGGTTTTTTTTTTGTCGCTGCTCTGTGTCTGTGTTTGTATTTGTATCTGAGGTGGTGCAGATTGGAGAGGAGAGGCACAGGGGAGGCTGCACCGCCACGGAGAGCCGGCGATGCGCAAATTGCAGCGCGCATTAAAATGTAATCTGTTCTAATAAGTCATATTAAGATTACATTTTAGATAATTGTGTGTTTATCTTGCACCGCAAATATTTGCCCTGCCGGATATAGTCGCTGTCACTCTCTCGTGCTCTCTTTAAATTCCGAGCGCCGGCACCAAAGGAGGAACTGAGCTGAGAGGAGAGAGCTTAGGCGGGGCTCAGGTGAGCCCTCCTGGCAGGTGAGGAGGGCTCTGAGTGCCCCTGACAGTGACAGGGCTGGTGGCACCGAGCTGAGGGTCCCCTCCATCCTGGGACAGCTCTGGGGCTGCACTGGGATCGCTGGGCTTGGCCTGGATTTGGGGTAAAAACCAGGGGGGACTGACCCTGATAATCACTGAGAGGGTCCCTGCCCTGGGGGAATCCTTCGTGCTCCTCTCTTCAGCCCCAGCACCATTCTGCACCTCACCGGCATCATCCTGCTCCTTCCAGTGCCATCCAGCACCATCTTGCTCCTCCTCACAGCCCCAGCATCATCCTCCTGCTCACCAGCATCATCCTGCTCCTCCCAATACTGCCCCAGCACCATCCTGCGCCTCCCCAGCATCATCCTGCTCCCCCCAGTCCAGTCCCAGCATCATCCTCCTCCTCACCAGCACCATCCTGCTCCTCCCAGTGCCACCCAGCACCATCCTGCTCCTCCCCAGCACCATCCTGCACCTCTCCAGGAGCATCCTGCACCTCGCAAGCAGCCCCAGCATCATCCTGTTCCACCCCCGCAGCTCTAGCACCATCCTTCTCCTCCCAGTGCAGCCCCAGCATCATCCTCCTGCTCCCCAGCACCATCCTGCTCCTGTCTGTGCAGCCCTAGTACCATCCTGCTCCTCCTCACAGCCCCATCACCATCCTGCTCCTCCCAGTCCAGTCCCAGCATCATCCTCCTGCTCACCAACATCATCCTGCTCCTGCCTGGACAGCCCCAACACCATCCTGCACCTCTCCAGCACCATCCTGAACCTCCCCAGCACCATCCTTCTCCTCCCAGTTCAGTCCCAGCATCATCCTCCTGCTCACCAGCACCATCCTCCTCCTCCCCAGTACAGCCCCAGCACCATCCTGCACCTCCCAGTGCATTCCCAGCACCATCCTGCTCCTCCTCACAGCCCCAGCAGCATCCTCCAGCTCCTCACCAGCATCATCCTGCTCCTTCCAGTGCCATCCAGCACCATCCTGCTTCTCCCAGTCCAGTCCCAGCATCATCCTCCTGCTCACCAGCATCATCCTGCAACTCCCCAGCATCATCCTGCTCTACCCCAGCAGCCCTAGCACCATCCTTCTCCCCCCAGTCCAGTCCCAACACCATCCTCCTCCTCCCCAGCACCATCTTCTTCCTGCCTAGGCAGCTCCAACACCATCCTGCATCTCACCAGCATCATCCTGCTCCTCTCCAGCACCATCCTGCACCTTCCCAGCAGCCCCATCACCATCCTTCTCCCCCCAGTCCAGTCCCAGCATCATCCTCCTGCTCACCAGCACCATCCTGCTCCTCCTAATCCAGTCCCAGCACCGTCCTGCTCTTCCCCAGCATCATCCTGCTCTTTCCAGTGCCACCCATCACCATCCTCCTCCTCCCCAGCAGCCCCAGCACCATCCTGCTCCTCCTCACAGCCCCAGCATCATCCTCCTGCTCACCAGCACCATCCTGCTCCTGCCTGTGCAGCCCTAGTACCATCCTGCACCTCACCAGCATCATCCTGCTCCTCTCCAGCAGCCCCATCACCATCCTTCTCCCCCCAGTCCAGCCCCAGCATCATCCTCCTGCTCCCCATCACCACCCTGCTCCTGCCCGCGCTCCCCTCCTCCCAAATCCCCGTGCTGGGGGCACTCTCTGTCCCCAAACCCCCCATTCCCAGTCCCTCTGTTCCGATTCCTCAAAGGATGTGGCAGTGGGGAGGCAGTTCCTGTGCTGATGTGGCAGTGGGGAGGCAGTTCCTGTGCTGAGACCCCTCTGCTCCGCGGCTCAGTGCCCTGTCCCTGTCCCTGCCCATCCCCAGGCTCAGGGGGATGGTTTTGGGGTCTCCCTGCTCTCTGCTGTCCCATTTGTGAGGTGTGCAGGCAGCAGCCCCGTCACTGTCACTGCTGACAGGCAGAGGTGTTGCCAGCAGCCTGCAGAGCCTGGGCTGGGGGGAGTTTGGGGTTGGATTGTGATGTTTTTGGGGCACAGGCTCAGGAGCAGATTGATTTTGTGCCCGTTTAGGGCTTTGTGGTTTACCCATCACTCCATCCCTGTTTTTTTGTGGCTGCTGCTGCTCACTGTGTTTTTGTTCCTCCCAAACAGCGTTAACTCCCATGGTTTAATTAATTAATTAATCAATGCACATTCAAATGACAGCATTTCCTTTCCATTTTTTTGGGCAGCAGAAGCTGAGCATTCAGGTAAAAGAT
>NW_026624565.1:42779-44943 GCF_030028575.1 Malurus melanocephalus
TCAGTGTGCCCTGTGCTATCTTAAACCCGAGCTCAGCCTTGGGTGAAGCCTAAATCCAACTCCAGCTTTGGGTGAAGCCTTCTCTCTGGAATATCTTGTGTAAACTGGGCTCTGATCTCATCCAGGATTCATTAGAATAGGGGGACATCATTGCATTTGGGAAGTTTTTTATTGGGGAATCCTAGATAGATTTGCTAATTCCCAAAATCCATAAAACTTGTACCTTATTGGGGAATCCTGGATAGATTTGCTAATTCCTGAAACCTATAAAACTTGTACCCGTGCTGTACACTGTGTGCATTCTGCCATCAATTTGTGCACCTGGGCTCCCAAATCCCCAGGTAAAACCCTTTTTATCCCCTAAACCTGTCTGTGTCATTATTAAAAGCTGGCCTTTCAAGGCAACATGAGGGTGCCTTTGGTGCCTTTGGGGGGACCCTGCTCTCCCAAAGAGGGGACACTCAGGGTGTTTTTGGGGACCCTGCTCTCCCAAAGAGGGGACACTGAGGGTGCATTTGGGGACACCGCTGTCCCAAAGAGGGGACACTCAGGGTGTTTTTGGGGACCCTGCTCTCCCGAAGAGGGGACACTGAGGGTGTTTTTGGGGTGACCCTGCTCTCCCAAAAAGGGGACACCAATGGTGCCTTTGGGGACCCTGCTCTCCCAAAGAGGGGACACTCAGGGTGCCTTTGGGTCTCCCAAAGAAGGGACATTGAGGGTGTTTTTGGGGACCCTGCTCTCCCAAAGAGGGGACACTCAGGGTGCATTTGGGGACACCACTCTCCCAAAGAGGGGACACCAATGGTGCCTTTGGTGCCACCCCACTCTGGTGTCTCAATGCCACCATCCCAAAGCTCTGCTCCCCTCCTCTCCAGCCCCCAAACCCCACCCCAGCAGTTCCCCTGAGCTCCTGAGCAATAACCACCCCTCTCCCTGCCAGAATTAATAAATTTACTCCGAGCCTCCGACACCTTATTTGCTCCCCTGTTTTCATCGGTGATTTCACTAAGCAGCAGCACTTGCTAATCCCACATTCACATAGATAGAAGGTCAAAGTTGGTCAGTGAGCCAAGAAATACCATATCAGGGTTTCTTTCCTCTCCAATTGAAAGAGGTATAAATTGTGGAATTAGTGTATTGATTGAAGGCTACAACTTCAAGCAATCAGTTTTTCTGCCTTGACAAGATTATTTTATCCTACTTTTCTTTTATTATTATGTGTTGTATTCGAGTCATCCTTCAGGCAGATGAAGTGACAGCTTGATTTAACTCAATAAAATCCAGCAGTTAGGAAACCTACTGAGCCGAACAAAAGCCGAGGTGCAGGCTGGGGTGAGCGAGCAGAAAGTGCTGCAAGGAGCCCAAATTAACGGGAATTGGGCTCTAATCAATGCATTTCTATGGAAACTTGGGACACCTCGGGAAAGCCTTCGTGCTGGGCCAGTGAATGAGGCGTTTTGGCTTTCCAGAGGATGTGGAAAAAATTAAATTTCTACCACAGAGGTCGTAAAAGTGAGGATTTCCCCGGAGCTGAGTTTGGTGGAACAGCAGAAAGTTGGGTTCTGTCGCTTTTCTGAATAATCTGAAAGGAAATGCTCAGCCAGGGGGTTGTAATTACGTGGTAATTAAAATAGAAATAATAATAAAATAGATAAAAGCAATAAAAGAAATTTTTGGACAGGAGGTTTTTGCTGCAGTAAGGGTCAGTGAACACAAACACTAAAATGTGTATTTTTGTCTGCACACAGGAGCTTTTTCTCTTGATCCAGCCCAGGAAAAGGCTGTGTGAGGCAGATCCTCTCCCTCCTGTGGTTTTCCAGAGGTCCTGGTGCCACCAGCTCTGGGAATGTGCTTAAACTGGGCYCAAAATGACCCCATTTCCTCTGTGGGATTGGGATTGGGATTTGCTGCAGAAAAGAGGGAATTTGCTGAAGTGGAGTGGCCTGTGTTGGCTCCTGGTGAAGGAGGAGCAGGGAACAGTGACAGTGACACAGAGCAGCTCTCAGCCCTGGATTTCTGCAGAGCTGGGGCTGCTCACTGCTATTGGCTCCTGAGTGGATGGGAATGGGAAAAAAACTCATTATTGATGTGTAAAACATGATTTCAGTGCTTTATTGACATCCCTGGTGGTGTCCAGGGCCAGGCTGGACATTGGGGCACAGGG